>NC_058496.1:15533006-15833513 GCF_020382885.2 Scatophagus argus | reverse complement strand
TAGTTTTGCAATGAGAGGGTGTTTTTGCTGATGAGGAAAATAGAGGGATTAAGGAATTTCTCATTTAAAGCGATAGATTCAGCAAAGTATTTGAGTAGATAATGGCTCAGCCTATACTCTAGACTACAATTGTCTCAAAATAGCCAAGGGCACTTTTCTTAATCGACATGCTGTTTTTTTGTTCTTGAGAAGAATAAGTCTTGACCTTTATTTTCATTTAGCAAGGTTAAGCATGTTCAGAAAAATCACTTCTGAGGAAGACAGACTGTCACCACTTTCACCCAACAATGTTTTTTGTTGATCATAGAGTTGTGGTACTGAGGATTGGACTGAGGAATTTTGGCAAAACTGACAATCCTCTTTCAGTAATTACATGCTTTACCACACCTTTATCTCCCCATTTTAAACATGTTTTCATTTGAGTTTTTGTAATGTACGCATGTCATATAGCCAAAGATTTTGGATTGATTGTTCACTGTGAAGAGTGTGTTAATTATCTTCTGATACCTCTTTTGTAAGTTATTTTGGTTTGCTTGTGAATATACAGTATGTTATTTATTTGAACTATTTATTTAATAAAGGATTTGTTAATAAAAACATGCTCAAATTATTGCTTACAGAATTGTATGTTTTACAGTACCAATCAAACACTGAATTGCTCAGTATAAATCTGTGCATATGTTGTATTGTGTTCACACTCAAAAAAAGGGAAATGACAATATACCTAAAAAAAAAAAAAAAACATAATGCAGTGCACAAAGAAAATGGAGAAGTTGCTCACAGCTGAAAAAGAAATATGAGAAAACACTTAAAACACTTACAGGAACGACAAACAAACAAAAGTAACTATTAAATAAATTTAAATTGTTTTGGCATGTTGTTTTGTTTATATATATGGCACAACTGCAAAAACAGTACAGTAAGGCAACTGGCACATAGTGTGGATCTGGTGCAAACTGTTGAGGCTCAAACTAGATTATGTCACACTGCGTAAGACACAACTGATCTGAAGTTAAGAGTAGAACTGCTGCCTCTTTGTTCGTGCTCAATAAGCCCACAAACATTTGTCCACAAGTCCTGTGATGACCATGTGGACACAAAGCCGACCTCTGCTCCCTGTCCACTGACCAGGGGCCTGAGACAAAGTGACAGCTTGACTTGTGACCCCGGGGTCCTAGGTCATTCTGGAGTCAAACACAGTCCAGTTGACCAACGTGCAGATGGCGTTTTCTTCAGGAAACTTTCACTTTGTAGCTGGACACGGTACTTGATAGCACTGAACTCATAACAGTTAACTGTCATGGCAGAAAAAGGACAACGGCAATGACAGAAGCCACCAATTAAGCCACCAATTACCTGATTTTATTATTATCTTTTTTTAAAATAATCAAGTCATTTTGGCTCTATAAAATATTAAAAAATAGTGACAAATGAACAATATAATCGCCCAGGGATCAAAGTGATGTCTTCATACTTGATTTGTAGGCCCAACAGTCCAAAAGATATTCAGTTTACAAAATTATAACACAGGGAAAAGCTTTTTGCTTAATAAATGCCTTAATTGCTGTTGCAAATTAAATGCAAAAGAAATACATTTCTTTGCTAATTGAGAAACTGATCATTGGATTATTTATTTCAGCTCTACTTCCAATATTAGCGGTATGTATACACACATCACCATTTAAACTGAGGTCAGACATTTACATGCCTAATCGCCTATTGTGACTGTAGAAAATGTGCCCCATTTCCAAGCAAAAGGCTGCAACTAACTGAGCTGAAGAGTAAACACTGAGTTGCTTTCGGGTGCTTTCACCCCGGCTGTTAAACTCTGGTTAATGGTGTGTAAACAGAGCAAAGGGCAGCTGGACACACTGACTGGAGGCCTGTGGGAACTGACAGGTGACTCCGTGTAATCCTGCAAAAAATACTACGGAAATCATATTGCCCTGGGGGAGTGACAACAACTGTAGAGCAGCGGTTTGCCTCTCCCACAGCATGAATTTGGGAGGTATTTAACTCTTATGCAATTTCACAGTGAATTGAGCAATTTCATGGTGAAATGAAATAATAACAAATAAACCTACCTACTGCTTAATAATAGTTGTACCTGGTAATATGAGATTTAATATATAAGATTCTTCTTTGTATGTTCAGTGTTTTGGTGTAATACACACTCCCTAATGTTCTATTATTTAGTTATCATTTGAAACTGGATAGGAAGGCATGTGACAGCTTCTGCACACATGCTGTCAGACTGTGAAATGCATTTTGCTGATACACCTTATTTACAGAAATATCACCCAATCACAATATGAGCATTACTCTGACCTCAACTTTCCAGAAGGATTATGAAACTCTGCATTGGAAATAATAACAAATCTGTACGCTTCTCATTCCCTCCACCAAGTATATTGGCCTGATTGACTATTCTCTCCCAAGTATGTGGGTAATCGTCTATTGAGAGCACATTTCCTTATCAGTGTCTAGCACACTGTCTGAATCTCTTATCACAATGGGCCAGATCAGTGCAGGCAGCCCCTCGCTCTCCCGGCTGAGGCGCCCATGAAAAAGAATTTCTGGAGTTGGGTGCCAACCGATAGGCCCTGAGCTCTTTATCCCCTTAAAGCCAATTCACACTCTGCATGTTTAAATATCTCAGCTCAACCCCTGCCCTCCCACTCTCGTCGTGCACTCTCTCATACTCTCTCACCACTCCACTGCTGCAAGTCCAAGCGTGGACTGCCGTCGCTGCCGACCTGCAGCCTGGATGGGTGGGTGGGATGCAGGTGCAGGCTGGTTGGAGGGTGAGAGAGGAGGGGAGTCATCCATTGTTGGGCTGGACAGCACCCTCTCTCCTCTGGAGCACCCTCAGATGGGGGAGCCCACTGACAATCACGAATCCTAATCTGATTATGCAAATATCTACTTCAAAAAGCAATACGCTGTAACCCTAACTCGGTGGTAGAGAGGCTAAGTGAGGAACATACATGGAGGGAAAGGAAGCAGCAGGAATGTAGAGAGGCAAGGGTAGAGGGTTGAATTCCAAATAAAATTAAATACAAGGGCAGGTTGGTACACAACACCCTGTCATAGGAAGTTTCACTCACTCACCCTATGAACCACCAGGGGAGGTCTGAGAACAACACAGTACACACACTTACACTTTGAATGGCCACTGACTCCTTCAACAGGGCATTGAACTGAGTATTCAAATGCTTATTGTTTTTCCAGACACCCCTGAATCCAGCGTCAAAAGGAATCTACATTGTTAATGAGGGGGCCAAAGTACCCAGAGTTAAGATTTAGACGCCCAGACAGTCAGAGGTGATGTTTCCCAAGAACAACACAGCCTCAACATCACTAGTTCCTAAAGACATGGTCAACAACCCAACCCCCACCTCCCGATATTCACACCAAACTGACCTCTCTGGCCCCAGCCAGATTCTGAAATCAGCTGCCTCATTCTACTGGTACAGCCATGCTCAAAGCTCTGTGAGACTCTATTTTGTAATTTGAGCTAAATACTAACATCATCATGCTGATGTTTTGAAAATAACATGTTAGTCAGTCATGATAACTTTTACCTATTAACACTAAACACAAAGTACAACTGAGGCTGACAGTAATTAGTTTTACAGATCATAAACCAAAGTATCGGACACATTTTAATTATGACCTGTTGATGGGATCACTGAAGTGATTTCAAGTCATCTTGGCAAGGACATGAATGATTGTACTGAAAATTCACTGCAATCCATCCAACTGAAGAGAGATTTCACTCAAAACCACAAGTGTCAAACAAACACCTGTACAAAATATTTCTGTCAGTACATTCATTAGCAGTCAAGACAGCAGTCAATTAAAGAAAATGTACACCTAACGGTGGAAAAGTAACAGGACAGCTGAAGACAGCCAAGGTCATTCTCAGGGAATGATGTATCTTTGTGCAAAATTTCATGGCAGCCTGTCCAATAGTGATTGATATATTTTAGCACGGACCACAATGGTGGCTAGTGTGCCTACAAATATTAAGAGGGAAAAAAAAAGAAGAAAAAATGGAGTGGATACACCTATTTTTGAAATGTGTCAGAATCAGTTTGCACTTTGAAACATAACGATAATAATCTCCCTCTCACTCCTGCACACGTACAAGGGAATTCTTGCACATGCACACACAACTTCCTCATATTATGCAAGCCTGTCCAAGCCCATTTAGCTGAAATCATGATCCTTTTGTGTCAGTTTGCTCCATCTCTCCCACAGCTAACAAGAAGAATCTGGGTATATGAAAACTATTTGTGGATTTTGAGTAAATCCTGTTTCTTTGTTCATATTTTTACAATACTGACTTTCAACTTAACAGCCCCTGGCTTGGGTGGGGTACATTGCGTAATGTAAAATACACCACAGTTCAGTGGAGCAGAGTTCAGCTTTCTTTAGTTAATTTTTTTTTTTTTTTTTTTTACAGTCAGGTCAAGGCAGCCTCTTCCTCTGACAAACAGGAATCATGGAGCTGGGACAGCGTCTCTCTGTTTACGTCCTGCTGGTACTTTGTGCGACAAGCAGTGTAAATGGAGGTAACATTTTGGTGTGGTACACTGAAGGCAGCCACTGGATTAACATGAAGCCTGTGCTGGAGACCCTGATCGACAGAGGACACCAGGTGACGGTTCTGGTGCCAAGCACCTCAATGTTTATGAACACCAGTGAGTCGTCCCGCTTTCGCTATGAATCATTCAACGTCTCTGTGTCAATGGAGACCGTGGAAAAGTTCATGGAGGACTTCCTTCAATTCACCATATATGAAATGGATCATATGAGCTACTTGCAGATTTACATCAGATTCATGGCTATGATGAAGCTCAATATGCAGAATTCTTTAAAGTATTTGGATGGTGTGCTGAAATCAGACACCATCATGAAGAGGCTGAAGGAGGGAAAATATGACCTTCTCCTGGCTGATCCTGTCTACCCTGGTAGTGACCTAACAGCAGAGATTTTGGGCATCCCCCTCGTCTTCTCCCTGCGCTTTTCCCTTGCGCATAACTGGGAGAGGTATTGTGGTCAGCTACCTGCTCCACCTTCCTTTGTCCCTGGTGCTATGAGCAAACTGACTGACAACATGGACTTCTCTGAGAGAGTGTGGAACTTCCTCTTCTATGCACTGCAGGATGCTGTGTTAAGTAACGTTTATTGGAAGGAAGTAGATAAGTATTATTCTGAAATCAAAGGTGAGTAACTTAGCAACAAGAACCGTAACAATTTTTTTTATCGACCTCATAAACTACACTGATAATGTAATTGCTTTAGATCAGTTACAGTAGGTTTACATTCAGTCACTAGGGTAATTTGATATTCCACATTAATAAAAGTTTAGCTATTTCACCTGAAGCATTGGGGATTCTGTGCAATGGGCAGCTGTCATGCTTTACTTGTGACAGGAAGTCCCACCAGCGCCTGTGAGATGATGGGTAGAGCAGACATCTGGCTGATGCGGACCTACTGGGATTTTGACTTCCCTCGTCCTTTCCTCCCCAACTTCAAATTTGTTGGTGGGATCCACTGCCGACCTGCTAAACCTTTACCTAAAGTAGGGCTCTCTCCACCATCACAAGCCTGCTAATGTTTTGTTACACCTCCATAGTAATGCTGACACATACAGTGAGGAAAATAAGAAATAAATTGCTGGTTGGTTTGTATTAAGATAATGTCACTCTTACTGCAGGATATGGAAGAGTTTGTGCAGAGTTCAGGAGACGCTGGTGTCGTGGTCTTCACTTTGGGATCATTGATCAAGAACATCACCAGAGAGAAGGGAAATATGATCGCCTCGGCCCTCGCTCAGATCCCACAGAAGGTCAGAGGCCTTTCAGCACCATAGTAGCTAAATGGTTACATCACATGCCGCATGACCATGACCACGTGGTTGCAAACATTGCTAGATTAATTCTAGCCAGAGTCGCTGGTTAAATGTGGTGACTACGCATTTTTTGTATACATCCCTCAAATGTGATTATCAAGCACGTTTGACAAAGATATGTAATGGAGGCTGGGTATTTTTAAAGTTTAAAAATGCCATTAGTCCAAAATGATATCAGTGCACCAAAATAGTAAATTTCTGCTTAAGTGCCAATACTTATTAGAGGTTTGAGAGGTGACTTGTTACCGGAGGGTCGCCGGTTCGATTCCACCCCAGACTGGCAGGAAAAATTTGGGTGTAGTGGAGTGATTGATCAATTGCCCGCCCCAAGTTTGAAGTTACTTAGATGTGTTAGGCCAATATCAGCCAACAGATTTGTTCCATGTTAATATACCCCTCTCTTCCCATCTCCTGTCTGCTTCTTCATTGTCAATATCCAATAAAGGCATAGAATGACAAAAATGAAAATAGAAAAAGGTCAGCGGACAATCTCTTTGTGCCAACTGGAATTAACTTGAATGTAATTTTCAAAAAATACCAGATGGTTATTTATTTAATCAAACTGCAGGGACTTCACACAAGCTCCAACAAATAAACCATCAATATTACTTCTAACATTTAGTCCCTTTAATTTTTGTCAGTGTTAACACTGTCATCACATGGCAAAGCAGTTGGAAACAAAGGGCTATTTAATACCCCTTAATAGGTTAAAATATCCATTTTAAGTATTTTTTTCCAACATTATAGTTAGTCAATGCAGTGCTATTTAAGTGGTGATTTGCTTGCATGCAATGAAATCAAAAGGGAAAAATCAGAGTCTGTAATGAACAATAGGCAAACAAATATTAACTGTAACTAGATTCTCAGCTGAAACAAAGTTCAACTCTCAAATTGACTCTCAAACCACCTGGCCACTTTGTCAGTGAATTAAATAAAACCTCCTGCTGGAAGTTAACCAACTTATGATAAGGTAGTAGGTCAGGAGTAGCATATGATTTGCTTTTAATGGTTGGAAAGTCAGAATGACATGGCATGTTTGCTTTGTTTTGTGTGAGTATGAACACCTAAAACCATAAGTGTTATAGGTGTTGTGGAGGTACGGTGGAGAAAAACCAGAGACGCTGGGTGTCAACACCAGAATATACAACTGGATCCCTCAGAATGACTTACTGGGTAAGTACAATTTATAACCTATAAAATATAAACTATAATTATTACATTGAAGAAGTCTGAAACAAAACTAATTGGCCTCAATTTCAGTGCTACCAAAGGTGCTTCAACTAAGTACTGAGTTAAGCACCTGAATGCTTACAATCCTTTTTAGGATTCTTAGCGTACATACATGAAGGAAAAAAATAATAATTTCAATAATTTTAGTGTAAGACAGCAGTAAAACAAAATGCAAAAAAATGAAAGGGTCTGAATATTTTGTAAATTCAACATATATTTCACCTATTAGGTCACCCGAAAACCAGAGCTTTCATCACCCATGGTGGTGCAAATGGGATATATGAGGCCATCTACCACGGAGTTCCCATGGTGGGCATCCCCATGTTTGCTGACCAGCCAGAAAACTTGATCCATATGAAAGCTAGAGGAGCTGCAACTACTGTGGACCTGAACTTCATGAAGACCGAGGACCTGAGAGATGCAATCAATGCTGTCATCAATGAGAAATCGTAAGTTCTCTGAATTAACTGCACTTAGTGTTTTTCAGGGTGTTACAAGGTGCTGAAAAATAGTTTTCTTGCCATTTTTCCTTCTTAGCGAGCTCACATTAATAACAGACACACAATAGACCACATACCATGGTTTAAGGCTACACGATAGAGTTCGATTACCTCCACAAAGTTTCAAGGTCACAAAGAGATTAACACATAAAAGCAATGGATGAACTTTTCCCCTCATTTATTGGCTTTCATGGTGGAGAAATAAAGGTTCTATATATGACACTTAGTGCCACTTGATGTCGCAGTAGAGTGCCAGCATCTCAGACCAAAACTAACGAGCACACTGGTCGCACCTCCCATCTATTCAGAAACAGCAGTTACATTGGTCTCCTCAAAGCCACTTGCTTCCTTTGACAAAACTTTTCTGCACAGATAATCGTAAAACATACTTTGTTCAAACTGGACACAAACATCTCATTGCATTAAGTTATCTGAAAGAAACAAACAAACAAAAAAATCGAACATTGTTCTTTCTTTTTTAACCCCGTTCTTCGGTGAGGCAAAGAAACTATAGTATAAAGTAGAAAAATGTATAAAAATGAAAAACACATACCTACATAAAATACATAATGCATGCATCCACATATTCACTCCTGTATCTCCACATTCACAGGTATAAGGAGAATGCCATGCGGCTGTCCAGTATCCACCATGACAGGCCCATGAGCCCTCTGGATGAGGCTGTATTCTGGATAGAGTTCACCATGAGACACAAGGGGGCCAAGCACCTGAGGGTCCAGGCCCATGAGCTCACCTGGTACCAGTATCACAGTCTGGATGTCCTGGTCTTCCTCCTTGCCATCGTTCTGTCCCTCATATTCCTCTTCATCAAGTCCTGCACTTTCTGCTTCCAGAGGTGCTGTGGCAGAAAGGGAAAGACAAAGAGAAAGACTGAGTGACTGAGTCAATTGAAATGTAACTGATAAAAAATGAATGGCTAAAAAAAACAGCACATCATGTAATTACAGTGTCCTGGACAATAATTTGTAGCTTGCAATGAGTAATTGGCTCTACAACAACCAAAAAGGCAACACATTCAAAAAAATCTGTTTACGGTTTCCAGTATAATTGTGATCTCCTATTGGAGCAGTCACCTGTATGACAAACAGGAGCAATGATATTGTTGTACTTTTTTTTTTAAACTAATCTACAAACCTAATGAAACAAATTGTTAACATGTAAATAGACAAACACTTTTCTGTATGTGTGGACACTCCTCTTGTTTGCTCCTTCACACTGTTAGACTCTGGGATGCCGCTATGGTAAATACAAAATAATAAAGTGCCACTACAGAGTTTCAATGTGAAAGAAAATGTGAAGAAGTGCCCTCTAAGGTGGCTTTCAAGAGAATGAGCAGCTACAATGGTTCTCCACTCTACCAGAAACTGTGAAAGGTAAAAACTATATATATGATATCTATATATATAGAGAGAGATATATATATAACTGATGATCTGATGGTATAAGCTCCGGAATAAATATTTTTCAGCAATTTGGGTGTTTGGGTGCCTTTCTTACTGTCAGTAAAAAGAGTGACACGTTTCCCTGGATGACAGACAAGACAGTTGCTCTCCATCAACTTTTCCTCAATAAAAGCACATCTTCTATTTCGTTCTATTTCTATGGTGTTTCCAAGACCAGTTAGTTGAAATCTGATCTTTTTATTTGATTTCACTCCGTCTGTCCACAGCAAGCAAAAGGTATCCTGGGACGAGAGGTCTGATTTTACTTTGCTTCTGGATTGCGTATAAAGGTTAGAGGTAGTCACTACCTTTTACCTATAACAACTTGCTTGGGCTGCGTGTGTTATCTGATGTGTCATGTAGCACAAAGAGGAGCTACAAGCCAGAGTACATATTTGATTAATCATTACTTTCCCAGCAGTGTCCTTTAAAAAGGATCAGATATCAGGCCACACCAGGTATTTCCCTTGACAAACCACCATGAGGTTCAGAGAGAGTCTCTCTGTCTGCATCCTGCTGGTACTTTATGCAACAAGCAGTGTAAATGGAGGGAACATTTTGGTGTGGTACACTGACGGCAGCCACTGGATTAACATGAAGCCTGTGCTGGAGACCCTGATCGACAGAGGACACCAGGTGACGGTTCTGGTCCCCAGTGTTTCGATGTTCATGAACACCAATGAGCCTGTCCGCATTCGCTACGAACCGTTCAATGTCTCCTTCTCTATGGAGACCATGAAGAAGGTTCTGGATGACTTCTTTCAATTCTCCATATACGAGATCGATCATATGAGCTACTTGCAGGTTTACATCAAATACATGGATATGATGAAGCTCAATATGAAGTACCAGTTGAAGTATTTGGATGGTGTGCTGAAATCAGACACCATCATGAAGAGGCTGAAGGAGGGGAAATATGACCTTCTCCTGGCTGATCCCATCTACCCAGGCAGTGACCTAACAGCAGAGATTTTGGGCATCCCCCTCATCTTCTCCCTGCGCTTTTCCCTTGCCCATAACTGGGAGAGGTATTGTGGTCAGCTACCTGCTCCACCTTCCTTTGTCCCCAGCACGATGAGCAAACTGACCGATAACATGAACTTCTTTGAGAGAGTGTGGAACTTCCTCTTCTATGCACTGCAGGATTTTGCAGTAGGTAATATTTTTTGGAAAGAAGTAGATAAGTATTACTCTGAAATCAAAGGTGAGTAACTCAGCAAAAAGAAGTACTGTGTTTAACAATACATTTTTATGGATAAACTACACTGATAATGTTATTGCTTTGGACTAATTACCATAGCTCTATATCACTTTTGTCAATAATTTGATATTTTATAGAAATAAAATGTGAAATTATCTCAGGTTTTGGGCATTCTGTGCAACGGGCAGTTGTCGTCCTTTACTTGTGATAGGAACTCCCACCAGTGCCTGTGAGATGATGGGTAGAGCAGACATCTGGTTGTTGCGGACCTACTGGGATTTTGACTTCCCTCGTCCTTTCCTCCCCAACTTCAAATTTGTTGGTGGGATCCACTGCCGACCTGCTAAACCTTTACCAAAGGTAGGGCTCTCTCCACTATACACCATCACAAGCCTATTCATGTTCTGTTACACCTCCACAGCAATGCTGACTTTGAACATAACACAAAATGAAATTTCTGGTTGGTTTGTATTAAGATAATGTCACTCTTATTGCAGGATATGGAAGAGTTTGTGCAGAGTTCAGGAGACGCTGGTGTCGTGGTCTTCACTTTGGGATCATTCATCAAGAACATCACCAGAGAGAAGGGAAATATGATCGCCTCGGCCCTCGCTCAGATCCCACAGAAGGTTAGAGGACAATCTTGCCATTTGTGCTCTGGATGGATCAGGACATTTGGACTGAATGTAGGGCGAGGGTAAACAATCAAATGTGTAATAAATACCATTTAAGAAGATTTGATAGAGACATGGAGGTGGGAATTTCAGAACTACTGGACACAATCAGCAAACATCAACCATTTTCCAAATAAAAGTACTTCAGTGTTGTAATGAAATCAGCAGTATTGTGTTAGTCTAAAAGTGTTCTTACCATTGTTTATAGGTGTTGTGGAGGTACAGTGGAGAAAAACCAGAGACTCTGGGTGCCAACACCAGAATATACAACTGGATCCCTCAGAATGACATACTGGGTAAGTAAAATTTTTATAAAATCAGCTGAACAGACTTCCGGGACTGAGATATAATAGAATAAAGAACATAGCAAGCAACATATTTTTCATGATTTGTTGGTATCCAATCAGGTCATCCCAAGACCAGAGCTTTCATCACCCATGGTGGTGCAAATGGGATATATGAGGCCATCTACCACGGTGTTCCCATGGTGGGCATCCCCTTGTTTGGTGACCAGCCAGATAACTTGGTCCATATGAAGGCTAGGGGAGCTGCAATTATCGTAGACTTGAACTTCATGAAAACAGAGGACCTCAGAGATGCAATCAGTGCTGTCATCAATGAGAAATCGTAAGTTCTCTTACCTCCCTGATCTCCAACTGTTTTAGGATCTTGTCACTTTGCCTTTATATTCACATTAAAATACAGTTTAAAAACATGCCAAAGGAGCCACAATCTAATGCAGTAGGACACAGTTAAGAGTTTGAAGGTCACCAAGAGATTACAAATCTGCTGGATGGCCCTTGATTGCCTTTATTGAAACTAAAAGAAATTCAATCTTCTTGTCCTTTTCATGCCCACTAACAGTAAGGCAAAGACACAAAACAATGAAATTCAGAAATAACTAACACATAAATCCACATTTTCCACCCCATTATATCCACATTCACAGGTATAAGGAGAATGCCATGCGGCTGTCCAGTATCCACCATGACAGGCCCATGAGCCCTCTAGATGAGGTCGTATTCTGGATAGAGTTCACCATGAGACACAAGGGGGCCAAGCACCTGAGGGTCCAGGCCCATGAGCTCACCTGGTACCAGTATCACAGTCTGGATGTCCTGGTCTTCCTCCTTGCCATCGTTCTGTCCCTCATATTCCTCTTCATCAAGTCCTGCACTTTCTGCTTCCAGAGGTGCTGTGGCAGAAAGGGAAAGACAAAGAGAAAGGCTGAGTGACTGAGTCAATTGAAATGTAACTTGTAAAGAATTACTGGCTGATAAAACAGAATTTGTAGCTTGGGACGAGACATTGGATCTACAACAACTAAGAAGGCAAGATATTCATCATCTGACATTCATCTGTTTACAGTGTCCAGTATTATTGTGACCTCCTGTTGGAGCAGTCACTTGCATTTGTTTTGTCTTGTCTAAAAACCTAATCAAACAACTAAACTGTTAACAACTAAATAGACAAACATCATGCATTTGCTTTCCTGTATGTGTGGACATTCTTCCTGTTTGCTCCTTCACACTGGTAGACTCTGGGATGCCCCTATAATAAAGTGCCTCTACAGTAGCCCAGGATGGAAGAAAATGTGATGAAGTGCCCTCTAATCTGTCTTCTTCAGCTGGAGAAAAAGCAATGCAGTACCCTTTAGGGTTCCAGTGAATTAAATGCGATAAACTGACCTTACAAACGGAAAAAAATGCACAGCAGTGCCATAAAGGCTGCACTACATAGTAGAAAATTAGTTGGTCTCCACATGCTTCTAAATGCTTAATCAGTTATTCGCACCCTGTGGTAGTAGTTATACTTTAAATCTGAGTGACATAATAAAAACATTTTAATCTTAAGCTTGTTTATAAATGCATCAGGAATTCCTGTATACTGAATTCTGTATACTCAATGCAGCTGCCCCTCAGACAGACTGAGTGATAGTATGCACATTTAAAGTTGATTTCCAATGCACAAATAAACGCAAAGAAGAAAAAGAATAAGAAGAACAAGCACAGTATGCTGCTGTTGCACTCATGATGTCTGAACTATTGCATCTGGGTAGCGCCAGTGAATAAACTAAAGAGACAAACATGGTGTCACCACTGTGTATATATTATTTTCTAAAACAAGCTACATTGTCTTCTTTGACAGATTTCATCTATTTTTGTGTTTCTCAACTTCTGTGGGCATATTTCATCAGTTTTAATTGTGGATTCTAACAAAATCACCCTATTTTTCGATTTCTATCAGTGTGTTTAATTAATATTTGTATGCATTTTAAAATGAATGGGATCCTACAGAACTACAGACTCATTTTTCTTATACTCAACTTTAAAAGCCTACTGAGGTGATATACATGCAGCCACGGACTCCATTCAGACAAAAATATAATACACACAAAACTTTGATCTTTCAGTATTGTACACTTCATTTGTTAAATGTCTATTTGAGGAGATTTTGAACTCCAAAGTGAAGGGCTTTGCAGCTTGTTGGCAATTTCATCAGGGAGTCACATAAACAGCTGGAGTGAGCACAGTGCATTTTAGAAGTGAAACCAAAAAAAACCAAACAAAAAGGTTTGAAACTATTCTCTATCATACACATTTATGTCCATAAGTCCAATGACAAGCCCTCCTTCACTGCAATAAACATGGTAGACTAATAATCTCCTCAATTCCCTAATTCTTACACTTGCCATATCCGTCTTCAAGTTTGAGGTGTGGAAAAATAATACATACAGTCATGGAAAAATTATTAGACCATCCTTGTTTTCTTCTCTTTCTTGTTCATTTTAATGACTGGTACCACTAAAGGTATATTACCTGAAGAATACAATGAACATGACAAAAAATGCAACTGATTCCATAATACTTTATGTCCTGTTTGACATGCTTAAGCTTAATTGTATTCCCAGGGTATATAAGAGGCCATTTCATGTCATAAGCAGCACTGCAAAGGCCTATAGTGGTTTCCTGTTTTCACATGTCTATTGATTATTATTAATTATTAATGTTAAGCTTCATGAACATGAAAGCAGGCCAAGCAGTGAGTTCCATCCCCTTCCTTTGTTGTTTGGACACAGTTTTCACAAGACTGTGTGGCTCAAACAGGTGTGTGGCTTTTGTAATTAATGAGTACCAACACACTAATGAGTTCTTACTAACTGCCACTGTCAGTATTAAAACTGAAATAAATTCAGGTATTCTATGTTTCTAAATGTGATTCCTGTCTACATGAATATCATCATTTCTTAAGAGTAGTTATGTTTTGTTTTTTTGTTTTCTGGTTGACACATTACATTACTTTATATCATTGCAACAGTGAGCTAGACTTCACAGACACTACATTTACAAACAAAGCAGTAGTCTTTCATGGTCTTTTGGTACCCTCTATTGGCTTTTCAACTTTACTGCAGTAAAGTCCATGGGAAGAGAGTAGCATATGATGAACAGAACAAATACACTGATCAGCTATTACATAATGAGAACTGACAGTGACAGGTGAACTGAACAACACTGATTATCTCGTTACAGGGTACCTTTCAGTGGATGGGATATGTTAGGCAGCAAGTGAACATTTTGTCCTTGAAGCTGATATGTTGAAAGCAGAAAAATTGGACAAGCATAAAGATTTGAGCCACTCTGACAAGGACCAAATTGTTCCCAGTCTGCAGTGGTCACTGGATTTCATACAGAAGTTAGAGGTAGTCACTACCTTTTTGGCAATAACAACTTGCTTGGGCTGGGTGTGTTATCTGATGTGTCATAAGATAATATGAACTTTATTGATCCCACAGCGGGGGAGTTTCACTTGTCATGGCAGCAGATGTGACAACTATAGATGCACTGTCACATGTGTTTGTGTTTTTAATTGTGTGGGTGGCCGCAGTTTAATGTGTTCTTATAAATATATCATTTTGTGGTTGTGGACAATAAGATGCAGTTTCACAAATGCACCACAAGGGGAGTGTTTGCCCAAGTAGACGCAGGTTGCGGTAGGTCAGCACGGGGTTTACGCCCTCAGACGGATACAGCCTGCTGAACAGACACAGCTAATGTCTCCTGTCTCGACTTCCCCTGTGCGAAACTGGTCAGTAATGTGTATGCATACACTGTCAAAATATTTCCAAGGACTTTTGAAGTCTAACGAATCGGTATTAACGAAGTTTAATACGGAAACCGTAGTTATATTTTGGGATTCAACTTCGTAGCTGATCATAACGGCAGCTTCCATGTAAACACAATTATTATCAGGTTATCCCCGTTAGCTTCTGATATAAATAACAGACAGATGAATGCATTAAGTAAATGAAACAGTGTTACGCAGCTACAAATGGATTCAGTTATTATTACGTGTAATTCATGTTTTGTTTAGATAGTATTGCTAAGAATATTTCCCGTTTCAGTAAACTGTGACGTGGGCTATTTACAGTGTAAAATCCACTGGTTAACAGTATTCTGTTATACTGGAATGCACTATTAACTGCATCTGAACAATACACAGCAGTAACTTACAGCGGTATCTGATAGCTGAAATACTGTCGTACTAAGACAGTTATGCTAAATCTGGTTATATTTGTTTACGCCAGTGATGTGCAGTATAAATTTATGTTGTTATGAAAATGCTAAATTGTGGGAATAGGTTATGTAAATACTTGTTATGGGTTGTGAACTACAGATGATTTTGAAATAGTTTCTGTAAATGGATTTCATTTTATGGGAGAAAAAGAGAAACTAAGCCAGAGGAATAATATTGTCTAATAATGACGGATACAGCCTGCTGAACAGACACAGCTAATGTCTCCTGTCTCTACTTCACCTGTACAAACAGGACATCACATCTGGTTTAGGTCGCATCAGCTGAGAGGCTTGTAACACAGACAGATGCAGAATAGAGTGCAAAAAGTGTGCAAAACAGTTTCAAAAATATAAAGAGTACATAACTCTCAATAACAGTTTTAAAATAAACAATATACCAAAATACAGGCTACGTACATATCAGCATAGTGGTGGAAGATGATGATTGTGGGTACTTTATCTCATGGTGAACTCTGTCCAGAATACACGCAGAGCAAAGAGGAAATACAAGTCAGTTAATCTTTGACTGGTTAATGATTATTTTCCCAGGAGTGTCCTTTTGAAATGATCAGGTCATACCAGGCTTTTGTCCTGACAAACCACCATGACGTTCAGAGAGAGTCTCTCCGCTTGCATCCTGCTGGTACTTTGTGCGACAAGCAGTGTAAATGGAGGGAACATTTTGGTGTGGTACGCTGACGGCAGCCACTGGATTAACATGAAGCCTGTGCTGGAGACCCTGATCGACAGAGGACACCAGGTGACGGTTCTGGTGCCAAGTACATCAATGTTTATGAATGCCAGTGAGCCGTCCCGCTTTCGCTATGAACCATTCAACGTCTCTGTGTCAATGGAGGCCATGGAAAAGTTCATGGAGGACTCCCTTCAATTTATCCTATATGAGATGGAGCATATGAGCTACTTGCAGATTTATATTAGGTTCACAGAGATAATGAAGATCAGTGTGCAGAATTCTTTTAAGTGTTTGGATGGTGTGCTGAAATCAGACATCATCATGAAGAGGCTGAAGGAGGGGAAATATGACCTTCTCCTGGCTGATCCTGTCTTCCCTGGCAGTGACTTAATGGCAGAGATTTTGGGTATCCCCCTCGTCTTCTCCATGCGCTTTTCCATTGCCCATTACTGGGAGAGGTATTGTGGTCAGCTACCTGCTCCACCTTCCTTTGTCCCCAGCACTACGAGCAAACTGACTGATAACATGGACTTCTTTGAGAGAGTGTGGAACTTTCTCCTCTATGCACTGCAGGACACTGCAATCACCATGTTTTGGAAAGAGATAGATAACTATTACTCTGAAGTCAAAGGTGAGTAACTCAGCTAAAAGGTGATTGCTTTGAATTCATTACAGTAATTTGACATCACTTTTGTCAACAAATGCAAATGCATGCAAATAACTAAAATTTGAAATTATCTCAAGCTTTGGGCATTCTGTGCAATGGGCAGCTGTCATCTTTTACTTGTGACAGGAAGTCCCACCAGTGCCTGTGAGTTGATAGGTAGAGCTGACATCTGGCTGATGCGGACCTACTGGGATTTTGACTTCCCTCGTCCTTTCCTCCCCAACTTCAAATTTGTTGGTGGGATCCACTGCCGACCTGCTAAACCTTTACCAAAGGTAGGGCTCTCTCCACTATACACCATCACAAGCCTATTCATGTTTTGTTACACCTCCACAGTACTACTGACACATACAGTGAGGAAAATAAGAAATAAATTCCTGGTTGGTTTGTATTAAGATAATGTCACTCTTATTGCAGGATATGGAAGAGTTTGTGCAGAGTTCAGGAGACGCTGGTGTCGTGGTCTTCACTTTGGGATCATTCATCAAGAACATCACCAGAGAGAAGGGAAATATGATCGCCTCGGCCCTCGCTCAGATCCCACAGAAGGTCAGAGGACAATCTACATGGGGCAGCTGGCACTAACTTAAATCCAGTTTTAATATCCCAGCGGGAACACAGTGCTATTTCAAAAATGTATAGGTTGAAGGGAGGTATTGGGTTTTATGTCCCAGCACTATAGTTACTGAATGCAATGCTGGCACACACATACAAAAATAACCGCATGAAACTACAGTCACATCTGGCATAAACATCTATCCTGAGTGATCCGATCACAAGTGGTTGACTCCAAGAGCACTACCCTCTTACTCTGTTTAAAGTTGCATAATTTATTAAGTTGTTAAGTGAGAAGAAACTCAAACTTTTTCAAAACCGCTATGGTAAATTCTTGATTATTTGCTCCTTCTTGTCAAATCAACATTAAACGCAATAAAATACAAATCTGGTCTGAACTACATTATATAACTAAATTATTTGCAGATAGGCTGAGGAACTGAGATTCAATCACAAGTGGTCACTTGAAATGAATGTGGAGAGGCAACCATATATTAACTGTGATAGATTCCCATCTGAAACAAAGTTTAAGTCTCAGATTTACTGTCATAACACCTTAGCATTCAAGGAAACCAACACATTCCTACAGGGCTGAAAGTTAATCAGCTTATGATAAGGTAATCCATGGTTTGACTTTAGTGGTAATAAAATTATAAGCGATATGGCATTTTTCCTCTGGTTGGATCAGGACATTTGGACTGCATGTAGGGTGAAGGTAAACAATCAAATGTGTAATAAATATAAAACATTTAGGAAGCTTTAATAGAGAGGAGAAGATGGGAATTTCAAAATTAAGTGTAACAAATCACACTGGGCAGATGTTTTTTTAGAACACATGAAACTACAAGTCACAATCACCAAACATCAACCATTTTCCAAATAAAAGTTTTGTTGTTATGAAATCTGCAGTATTGTGTTAGTCTAAAAGTGTTCTTACCTTTGTTTATAGGTGTTGTGGAGGTACAGTGGAGAAAAACCAGAGACTCTGGGTGCCAACACCAGAATATATGACTGGATCCCTCAGAATGACATACTGGGTAAGTAAAATTAGCTGAACAGACCTCTGAAACTCAGATATTTTACTCTAGTGAACCTATCAATACCACAGTGTAAAAATATTTTTTACAAGTGAAGTCCTGCTTTTACTTCAAAGTACAAAAGTATTAGCATTAAAATATGCTTAAAGTACCAACAGCAAAAAGTACTCATTATGCATTTCAGAGTCATCGACATTATATTATGGGGTTACAATTATTGATTATTGTGTAAATCACTTTAATGTTGCAGTTGATAAGGCCGGGGCTAATTTCAATTACTCTCCCCGCCATGTGCTGTCACTGTTAAACTGGCCAGAATAAGAAGACAAAAACAGATTTTATTTACTGATTTACTGTTTTGTATTTTTACAAGCTGTGAAGTAACTAGTGACTAATGTTATCAACTATTTGTAGTGTGATAAAATAAAAACAGCAACATATTTTTCATGATTTGTTGGTATCCAATCAGGTCATCCCAAGACCAGAGCTTTCATCACTCATGGTGGTGCAAATGGGATATATGAGGCCATCTACCACGGTGTTCCCATGGTGGGCATCCCCTTGGTTGCTGACCAGCCAGATAACTTGGCCCATATGAAGGCTAGGGGAGCTGCAATTGTCTTAGACTTGAACTCAATGAAGACTGAGGACCTCAAAGATGCAGTCAATGCTGTCATCAATGAGAAATCGTAAGTTCTCTTACCTCCCTGATCTCCATCTGTTTTAGGATCTTGTTACTTTGCCTTTATAAGGACTGCAGAGTTTTAAGGTCACTAAGAGATTACAAAACTACTAGACAGCCTTTACCCTCATACATTGCCTTGAAAGTAAAATAAATTTAATCCCCTTGTCCCTTTTATGCCCACTCTTAGTGAGGCAAAGTAAGAAAAGAATGAAAATTTTGAAATACATAACGCATGAATCCATATTTCCACCCCATTATATCCACATTCACAGGTATAAGGAGAATGTCATGCGGCTGTCCAGTATCCACCATGACAGGCCCATAAGCCCTCTGGATGAGGCTGTATTCTGGATAGAGTTCACCATGAGACACAAGGGGGCCAAGCACCTGAGGGTCCAGGCCCATGAGCTCACCTGGTACCAGTATCACAGCCTGGATGTCCTGGTCTTCCTCCTTGCCATCGTTCTGTCCCTCATATTCCTCTTCATCAAGTCCTGCACTTTCTGCTTCCAGAGGTGCTGTGGCAGAAAGGGAAAGACAAAGAGAAAGACTGAGTGACTGAAACAATTGAAATGTAACTGGTAAAGAATTAATGGATGAAAAAAACAGTTCACTGGGTGTCCTGTTGGTCTGTAACATGTCATTAAAGCACAGTGTCCTGGATTGGAATTTGTAGCTTTGTAACAACCAAGAAGGCAAGACATTCAAAAAATCTGTTCATAGCGAGGCAGTGTTTTTGCAAACGCCTTTTGGAGCAGTCAGTTGAGCCTGAAAAACTATTAAAATACTTTGTTAGCGTCTAAAGACACAATCACTATGTATTTACTTTCCAATACGTGTGGACATTCTTCTTGTTTGCTCTCTCACACTAATGGAATTGGGGATGCCCCTATGGTAAATAAAGAACATCAAGTGTCATCTATTGTTCCCTTCCTGTGAAAAACATTTCATGCAGTGTAGTAATGGATGCTTTTAAAATGGAGAAAATGCAGCACAAAGCCATAGAGACTGCCCTGGTAAAAAATGAATTGGTCTCCATGTACCTCAAATGCTTAATCACCCAGTAGTTTCCCTTTGTGTTTTCATTACAGTAGTAGTTATACTTACTTACACGAATATCTGAGTCAAATAATAAAACAATTTTATTCTTAAGCAGGATTGAAAGCTGTTTCAGCATAAATGCTTAAGGATTTTCTGTATACTGGTGCTTCACTAAATGCCCCTCAGACAGCATGAGTCCACAGCATGAATCACTTCACTCACACAGGGCCATGTGGGTTTGGATTTTTCTTCAACCTTTCATAATAAACACCTTCTTTTAGAAACTGCTTTTTGTGTTTATTTGTGTTATCTTTGTGTAACATTTACATTTGTATGATGATCTAAAAAAATAAGAAATCACAAAGGAGGCAAACACCTTTTCACACCACTGTATGTTCCAAGCCAGATGAGCTATATAACATCTGGCCATCTCGGATTTCAAGTACAGCTCACAATCCTGTCATCTGCAGAAGTTTTTGGATGACTCTGCCATTGTGAGGTACTGAGGTGGACATTGTGGACTGCTACAAGTATCTAGGAGTCCTCATAGACAATAAACTGGACTGGACAGTCAACACTAATGCCCTCTACAAGAAAGGGAGGAGTCGCCTTTTTTCTCCTGAGAAAACTCAGGTCTTTTAATGTCTGTGTCAAAAGCGTCGCTGACGCAGAGGACTGAACTCCAATGCATAATCTCAAAAGAAGAGGCAGGCGGTGATCCAAAAATAATGTTCTTTTATTTATAATAAAAAAGCTCAAAACAGGCACACACTTACTGTGGTGAAGGATCTACAAAAACTGGCAAAAAAAATCATGACTTTGTAAAACAAGAAATTCATGGCATGAAGACTGAATACAATCCAACAAGAGGTGACTGGGAAGACAAGGACTAAATAGACAAGACAACGAGACACAGGTGAAACACATAAGGGGAGGAGAAAGCAATCAAGACAACCAAAAGTAAAGTTACATGAAACAGGGACACACAGGGGAAGTGACACTTTCAAAATAAAACAGGACATGACAAGAACCTTGAACATAACACATGAAAACACAAGACACACATGAAACATGACACATGGACTCAAAAACGTGACAGTCTGCAGGACAATGCTGATGTTTTACTACTCAGTGGTCTCCAGTGTCATCTTCTATGCTGTGGTGTGCTGGGGCAGCAGGGTGAAGACAGCTGATCCCAACAGACTCAATAAACTCATCAGGAGAGCTGTCCCTGTCCTGGGAGTGGAACTGTAGCTCTTATAAAGTTCTTATCTTATCTTATCTGAACACCTTCCTTACCCTTGTACCACTGCGGCACAACAGATGGCAGAAAATGTACTGACATTTCTCACTCTATCAGCTGCTATAGTGTATTCTTTAAAAACCATATTATTTCTTCTTTTGTATTTCTGTAAGCATACCACCAGTTTTATTTGTGGATTCTAATGAAATTACCATAAATAATAATAAAGATGATCAGCTTTTCCTCAATAAAAGCACATCATCTTCTATTTCCTTCTATTTCTATGGTGTTTCCAAGACCAGTTAACTGAAATCATGATCCTTTTGTTTGATTTCACTCCGTCTGTCCACAGCAAACAAAAAGAATCATGGGACAAGAGGTCTGATTTTATTTTGCTTCTAGATTGCGTATAAAGGTTAGAGGTAGTCACTACCTTTTAGTTATAACAACTTGCTTGGGCTGCGTTTGTTATGTGATGTGTCACGTAGCACAAAAAGGAGCTACAAACCAGAGTACATATTTGTTTAATGATTAATTTCCCAGCAGTGTGCTTTAAAAAGGATCAGATATCAGGTCACACCAGGTATTTCCCTTGACGAACCACCATGAGGTTCAGAGAGAGTCTCTCTGTCTGCATCCTGCTGGTACTTTATGCAACAAGCAGTGTAAATGGAGGGAACATTTTGGTGTGGTACACTGACGGCAGCCACTGGATTAACATGAAGCCTGTGCTGGAGACCCTGATCGACAGAGGACACCAGGTGACGGTTCTGGTGCCAAGTACATCAATGTTTATGAATGCCAAAGAGCCGTCCCGCTTTCGCTATGAACCATTCAACGTCTCTGTGTCAATGGAGACCTTGCAAAAGTTCGTGGAGGACTTCCTTCAATTCACCATGTATGACATGGATCATATGAGCTACTTGCAGATTTACCTAAGATTCATGGATATAACTAAGCTTAGTCTGCAGAACAATCTGAAGTATTTGGATGGTGTGCTGAAATCAGACACCATCATGAAGAGGCTGAAGGAGGGGAAATATGACCTTCTCCTGGCTGATCCTGTCTACCCTGGTAGTGACCTAACAGCAGAGATTTTGGGCATCCCTCTCGTCCTCTCCCTGCGCTTTTCCCTTGCCCATTACTGTGAGAGGTATTGTGGTCAGCTACCTGCTCCACCTTCCTTTGTCCCCAGCACTACGAGCAAACTGACTGATAACATGGACTTCTTTGAGAGAGTGTGGAACTTCCTCTTCTATGCACTGCAGGACATTGCAATACACACGGCTTGGAAAGAGATAGATAACTATTACTCTGAAGTCAAAGGTGAGTAACTCAGCTAAAAGGTAACTGTGTTGAATTCATTACAGTAATTGTATATCACCTTTGTCAACAATTTGATATTTTATAGAAATGAAATTTGAAATTATCTCAAGCTTTGGGCATTCTGTGCAATGGACAGCTGTCATCCTTTACTTGTGATAGGAAGTCCCACCAGTGCCTGTGAGATGATGGGTAGAGCAGACATCTGGTTGATGCGGACCTACTGGGATTTTGACTTCCCTCGTCCTGTCCTCCCCAACTTCAAATTTGTTGGTGGGATCCACTGCAGACCTGCTAAACCTTTACCAAAGGTAGGGCTCTCTCCACTATACACCATCACAAGCCTATTCATGTTTTGTTACTCCTCCACAGTAATGCCGACTTCAAACAGAACACAAAAATTTCTGGTTGGTTTGTATTAAGATAATGTCACTCTTATTGCAGGATATGGAAGAGTTTGTGCAGAGTTCAGGAGACGCTGGTGTCGTGGTCTTCGCTTTGGGATCATTCATCAAGAACATCACCAGAGAGAAGGGAAATATGATCGCCTCGGCCCTCGCTCAGATCCCACAGAAGGTCAGAGGACAATCTACATGGGGCAGCTGGCACTAACTTAAATCCAGTTTTAACAGCCCAGTGGGAACACAGTGCTATTGCAAAAATGTATAGGTTGAAGGGGGGTATTGGGTTTATGTCCCAGCATTATAGTTACTGAATGCAATGCTGGTACACACATACAAAAAAATAAATAAATAACCGCATGAAACTACAGTCACATCTGGCATAAACATCTATCCTGAGTGATCCGATCACAAGTGGTCGACTCCAAGTACAGGAAAGAACACACCCAAGACCATATGAAACAGACAGTCTAATTTCCATTTAATTCACTGTAATGCAAATGACATGTTAGGCCTCTCTTACCTGCCAAGATAAACAGCAGATGTTTGTGACAGTTTCAGCTGATTTCACTATTGAACTGAGAGCACTACCCCCTGACTCTGTTTAAAGTTGCACAATTTATTAAGTTGTGAAGTGAGGAGAAACTCAAACTTTTTCAAAACCGCTATGGTAAATTCTTGATTATTTGCTCCTTCTTGTCAAATCAACATTAAACGCAATAAAATACAAATCTGGTCTGAACTACATTATATAACTAAATTATTTGCAGATAGGCTGAGGAACTGAGACTGAAGTGGTCACTTGAAATGAATGTGGAGAGGCAACCATATATTAACTGTGATAGATTCCCATCTGAAACAAAGTTTAAGTCTCAGATTTACTGTCATAACACCTTAGCATTCAAGGAAACCAACACATTCCTACAGGGCTGGAAGTTAATCAGCTTATGACAAGGTAACCCATGGTTTGACTTTATTGGTAATAACATTATAAGCGATATGGCATTTTTCCTCTGTTTGGATCAGGACATTTGGACTGCATGTAGGGTGAAGGTAAACAATCAAATGTGTAATAAATGTATACCATTTAGAAAGATTTGATAGAGAGGTGGAGATGGGAATTTCAAAATTAAGTGTAACAAATCACACTGGGCAGATTTTTCTTAGAACACATAAAACTACAAGTCGGAAAATATCAACCATTTTCTGAATAAAAGTACTTCAGTTTTGTTGTAATGAAATCTGCAGTATTGTGTTAGTCTAAAAGTGTTCTTACCATTGTTTATAGGTGCTGTGGAGGTACAGTGGAGAAAAACCAGAGACTCTGGGTGCCAACACTAGAATATACGACTGGATCCCTCAGAATGACTTACTGGGTAAGTCAATTTTTTGTAAAACCAGCTGAACAGACCTCTGAGACTCAGATATGATAAAATAAAAACAGCAACACGTTTGTCATAATTTTTTCGGTATCCAATCAGGTCATCCCAAGACCAGAGCTTTCATCACCCATGGTGGTGCAAATGGGATATATGAGGCCATCTACCACGGTGTTCCCATGGTGGGCATCCCCTTGTTTGGTGACCAGCCAGATAACTTGGTCCATATGAAGGCTAGGGGAGCTGCAGTTATCCTAGACTTGAACTCAATGAAGACTGAGGACCTCAGAGATGCAGTCAATACTGTCATCAATGAGAAATCGTAAGTTCTCTTACCTTCCTGCTCTCCAACTGTTTTAGGATCTTGTTACTTTGCCTTTATGAAGAATGTAGATTTTTAAGGTCACTAAGAGATTACAAAACTACTAGACAGCCTTTACCCTCATACATTGCCTTGAAACTAAAATAAAGTTAATCCCCTTGTCCTTTTAATGCCCACTCTTAGTGAGGCAAAGTAAGAAAAGAATGAAAATTTTGAAATACATAACGCACAAATCCATATTTCCACCCCATTATATCCACATTCACAGGTATAAGGAGAATGCCATGCGGCTGTCCAGTATCCACCATGACAGGCCCATGAGCCCTCTGGATGAGGCTGTATTCTGGATAGAGTTCACCATGAGACACAAGGGGGCCAAGCACCTGAGGGTCCACGCCCATGAGCTCACCTGGTACCAGTATCACAGCCTGGATGTCCTGGTCTTCCTCCTTGCCATCGTTCTGTCCCTCATATTCCTCTTCATCAAGACCTGCACTTTCTGCTTCCAGAGGTGCTGTGGCAGAAAGGGAAAGACAAAGAGAAAGGCTGAGTGACTCAATTGAAATGTAACTTGTAAAGAATTACTGGCTGATAAAACAGAATTTGTAGCTTGGGACGAGACATTGGATCTACAACATCTAAGAAGGCGAGATATTCATCATCTGACATTCATCTGTTTACAGTGTCCAGTATTATTGTGACCTCCTGTTGGAGCAGTCACTTGCATTTGTTTTGTCTTGTCTAAAAACCTAATCAAACAACTAAACTGTTAACAACTAAATAGACAAACATCATGCATTTGCTTTCCTGTATGTGTGGACATTCTTCCTGTTTGCTCCTTCACACTGGTAGACTCTGGGATGCCCCTATAATAAAGTGCCTCTACAGTAGCCCAGTATGGAAGAAAATGTGATGAAGTGCCCTCTAATCTGTCTTCTTCAGCTGGAGAAAAAGCAATGCAGTACCCTTTAGGGTTCCAGTGAATTAAATGTGATAAATTGACCTTACAAATGGAAAAAAAATGCAGAATTAATATTAATATTAATATTTGTAGGCATTTTAAAATGAACTACAGACTCATTTTTCTTATACTCAACTTTAAAAGCCACTGAGGTGATATACATGCAGCCACGGACTCCATTCAGACAAAAATATAATACACACAAAACTTTGATCTTTCAGTATTGTACATTTCATTTGTTAAATGTCTATTTGAGGAGATTTTGAACTCCAAAGTGAAGGGCTTTGCAGCTTGTTGGCAATTTCATCAGGGAGTCACATAAACAGCTGTAGTGAGCACAGTGCATTTTAGAAGTGAAACCAAAAAAACAAAACAAAAGGGTTTGAAACTTCTCTCAACCATACACATTTATGTCCATAACTCCAATGACAAGCCCTCCTGCACTGCAATAAACATGGTAGATTAATAATCTCCTCAGTTCCCTAATTCTTACACTTGCCATATCCGTCTTCAAATTTGAGGTGTGGAAAAATAATACATATATTCATGTTAAGCTCCTCAAGCTCTAAAGCACCCAGCATGAAAGCAGGCCAAGCAGTGAGTTCCATCCCCTTCCTTAAACAAAAGTTGTTTGGACACAGTTTTCACAAGACTGGGGCAGCCGTGGAATTGAGATTGGAGAAGCGGCTTGTGATCGGAGGGTCGCCACTTCAATTCCCCCACTGGATGGGCAGGAAAAATTTGGGTGTGGTGGAGTGATTAATAATGGGCAAGCATAAAGATGTGAGCCACTCTGACAAGGACCAAATTGTTCCCAGTTTGCAGTGGTCACTGGATTTCATACAGAAGTTAGAGGTAGTCACTACCTTTTTGGCAATAACAACTTGCCTGGGCTGGGTGTGTTATCTGATGTGTCATAAGATAATATGAACTTTATTGATCCCACAGCGGCGGAGTTTCACTTGTCATGGCAGCAGATGTGACAACTATAGATGCACTGTCACATGTGTTTGTGTTTTTAATTGTGTGGGTGGCCGCAGTTTAACGTGTTTTTATAAATATATATAATTTTGTGGTTGTGGACAATAAGATGCAGTTTCACAAATGCACCACAAGGGGAGTGTTTGCCCAAGTAGACGCAGGTTGCGGTACGTCAGCACGGGGTTTACGCCCTCAGACGGATACAGCCTGCTGAACAGACACAGCTAATGTCTCCTGTCTCGACTTCCCCTGTGCGAAACTGGTCAGTAATGTGTATGCATACACTGTCAAAATATTTCCAAGGACTTTTGAAGTCTAACGAATCGGTATTAACGAAGTTTAATACGGAAACCGTAGTTATATTTTGGGATTCAACTTTGTAGCTGATCATAACGGCAGCTTCCATGTAAACGCAATTATTATCAGGTTATCCCCGTTAGCTTCTGATATAAATAACAGACAGATGAATGCATTAAGTAAATGAAACAGTGTTACGCAGCTACAAATGGATTCAGTTATTATTACGAGTAATTCATGTTTTGTTTAGATAGCATTGCTAAGAATATTTCCCGTTTCAGTAAACTGTGACGTGGGCTATTTACAGTGTAAAATCCACTGGTTAACAGTATTCTGTTATACTGGAATGCACTATTAACTGCATCTGAACAATACACAGCAGTAACTTACAGCGGTATCTGATAGCTGAAATACTGTCGTACTAAGACAGTTATGCTAAATCTGGTTATATTTGTTTACGCCAGTGATGTGCAGTATAAATTTATGTTGATATGAAAATGCTAAATTGTGGGAATAGGTTATGTAAATACTTGTTATGGGTTGTGAACTACAGATGATTTTGAAATAGTTTCTGTAAATGGATTTCATTTTATGGGAGAAAAAGAGAAACTAAGAGAGGAATAATATTGTCTAATAATGACGGATACAGCCTGCTGAACAGACACAGCTAATGTCTCCTGTCTCTACTTCACCTGTACGAAACAGGACATCACATCTGGTTTAGGTCGCATCAGCTGAGAGGCTTGTAACACAGACAGATACAGAATAGAGTGCAAAAAGTGTGCAAAACAGTTTCAAAAATATAAAGAATACATAACTCTTAATAAGAGTTTTAAATTAACACCGTACAATATACCAAAATACAGGCTACGTACATATCAGCATAGTGGTGGAAGATGATGATTGTGGGTACTTTATCTCATGGTGAACTCTATCCAGAATACATGCAGAGCAAAGAGGAAATACAAGTCAGTTAATTTTTGACTGTTTAATGGCAAATTCTTCCCTCCTCAGATTACAGATGTTGTCCAAGCCCGATTATCTAAAAACATGCTCCTGCTGTATTTACTTTATCTCTCCACAGCTAAAAAGCACTACCTTGGGACATGAAATTTATTTTTCTTTGCTTTGTACAGATTAGAAACAGCCACTACCCTTCTACCTCTGACCACTTGCTTGAGCTGGATATGTTACATAATGTGTCATGCAGAACAAAGAGGAGTCACAAGCCAGAGTTCATCTTTGTCTGGTTAATTATTATTTTCCCAACAGCCTCCTTTTAAAACACTGAGGTCACACCAGGCATGTCCCCTGACGAATCACCATGAGGTTCAGAGAGAGTCTCTCCGCTTGCATCCTGCTGGTACTTTGTGCAACAAGCAGTGTAAATGCAGGGAACATTTTGGTGTGGTACACTGAAGGCAGCCACTGGATTAACATGAAGCCTGTGCTGGAGACCCTGATCGACAGAGGACACCAGGTGACGGTTCTGGCGCCAAGTGCTTCAATGTTCATGAACACCAGCGAGCCTTCCCGCTTTCGCTACGAACTGTTCAACGTCTCTGTGTCATTGGAGGTTGTGGAGGAGTTCATGGAGGAGTTTCTTCGCTTCTCCATGTACGAGATCGACCATATGAGCTACTTGCAGATTTATATCAAATACATGGATATAATGAAGGTAGACTTGCAATACAATCTGAAGTATTTGGATGGTGTGCTGAAATCAGACACCATCATGAAGAGGCTGAAGGAGGGAAAATATGACCTTCTCCTGGCTGATCCCCTCTACCCAGGCAGTGACCTAACAGCAGAGATTTTGGGCATCCCCCTCGTCTTCTCCCTGCGCTTTTCCCTTGCCCATAACTGGGAGAGGTATTGTGGTCAGCTACCTGCTCCACCTTCCTTTGTCCCTGGTGCTATGAGCAAACTGACTGACAACATGGACTTCTTTGAGAGAGTGTGGAACTTCCTCTTTTATGCACTGCAGGATATTGCAATAAATAACATCTTTTGGAAAGAGATGGATAAGTATTACTCTGAAATCAAAGGTGAGTAACTCAGCAAAAAGAAGTACTGTGTTCAACAACACATTTTTATGTAAATAAAATGTGAAATTATCTCAAGTTTTGGGCATTCTGTGCAACGGGCAGCTGTCATGCTTTACTTGTGACAGGAAGTCCCACCAGCGCCTGTGAGATGATGAGTAGAGCAGACATCTGGCTGATGCGGACCTTCTGGGATTTTGACTTCCCTCGTCCTTTCCTCCCCAACTTCAAATTTGTTGGTGGGATCCACTGCCGACCTGCTAAACCTTTACCAAAGGTAGGGCTCTCTCCACTATACACCATCACAAGCCTGCTAATGTTTTGTTACACCTCCACAGTACTACTGACACATACAGTGAGGAAAATAAGAAATAAATTCCTGGTTGGTTTGTATTAAGATAATGTCACTCTTATTGCAGGATATGGAAGAGTTTGTGCAGAGTTCAGGAGACGCTGGTGTCGTGGTCTTCACTTTGGGATCATTCATCAAGAACATCACCAGAGAGAAGGGAAATATGATCGCCTCGGCCCTCGCTCAGATCCCACAGAAGGTTAGAGGACAATCTATATGTGGCAGCTGAAACTAATTTGAATGACCCCTAAATCAGTTTTAATAGTACAGTGGTATATTGTCAAAAGACGGACTATTGTAAAAGCATATCTTATAATTAAGTTTAGGTTTTACATTCCATCATTATAGTTGACTATCTTTGTCCTTACATTTGAATAATAATAATAATAATAATAATAATAATAAAAAATGGGAACTACATGAAACTGCAGTATCTGGTGATGTTACATAATAAAAACTATAGCCCTGGTTCCTATCTGGCAATACCTATCCTGACTGATCTGATCACAAGTAGACAACTCTAAGTACAGGCGTGAATTTACCCAACACAGGCTGAGATCTGATCATTTAGACCACATTCGGAGGTGGGTTGGGACGCAAACAGACACTTGAATATGTCCTCGAGCACATCGAAGGACTCATACATAACCTGACATCTTCTGTATGACCATATGAAACATGCTGTTGTATTTCCATTTAGTTCACTGTGTTTGGGCTCTCCTTCCTGTCAAGATAAGCAGCAGATGGTAAATTTGACAGATGTTATACTTTATTTCTTTACACCTTTGTTTGTAGGTGTTGTGGCGGTACAATGGAGAAAAACCAGAGACTCTGGGTGCCAACACCAGAATATACAACTGGATCCCTCAGAATGACTTACTGGGTAAGTGAAACTTGAACACCCAATCCAAATGACTGTTAATGTTAAATGAAACAGAGTATCAACATTTGCATTTTGACAATACAAAGTTCTAAAATGACATAAGAGAAAGCACATTAAACCTATCAATAACATAGTTCCTCATTCAGAATTTTAATCAAGCTAAAGTACAAAAGTATTAGCATTATTATACATTTGCTGCTCCCCATGTACAAAGACTATGCGCTTTGTACATCAACAATAAAATCATCACACATTTGCAGTGAAGTAAAAACTAAAATGGTTTCTTTTAAATTGTGGTGCAGTAGAAGTGTTAAATAGCAACCTCAGTTTTTTATCCAGTGAAAATCAACCCTTCAGCTCTGTCCCAAGTTCATAGTACAATTATATATATTACATACTCACCGTTATAGAATACTGCTTTTTCAATTAATATAAATTAAAAATATCAGAAAACAAATAAAAGGAAATGATATACCATACATACTATACAACACTATACACACATACAGACAGATAGGATAGATACACCTGAAAATATGGAATACCAAAAAACTTATCTTTGTTCCAAAAGAAATTTTCATTTTCTTTTCTTATGTTTTGTTTGCTTATGCACGTTCAATAACATGTCTAAAATTTGCACTGAAAGGGCACTGCTGTACAAATCCCTGAGGAAGGGGTTTGTGTGTACGTTTGTTGGTTAGTATATGTTTAAAGTTGTCCCATTACACAGAACTTAAAAGATGTGCTTTAACAGTCTGTTTCATGATTTGTTGGTATCTTATCAGGTCATCCCAAGACCAGAGCTTTCATCACCCATGGTGGCACAAATGGAATATATGAGGCCATCTACCACGGTGTTCCCATGGTGGGCATCCCCTTGTTTGCTGACCAGCCAGATAACTTGGTCCATATGAAGTCAAAGGGTGCTGCAATTATGGTAAACTTGAACTTCATGACGACAGAGGACTTCAGAGATGCAGTCAATACTGTCATCAATGAGAAATCGTAAGTTCTATTACCTCCCTATTGCCTATATGGAGAGTTCAAATTAATAAACAAATTGGCAGCGTGCCAAAAGAGCTATTATCTAATGCAGTATGACAAAGTTCAGAGAGGTCACCAAGAGATTACCAAACTATTGGATAGCCTTTCCCCCCTCATATATTGCCTTGAAACCAAAAGAAATAAAACCTTACTTTTAATGACCACTCTTGATGAGGCAAACTAAAAAATATAAATTTAAGCATACAGTACTGCAGTGCCAATTCAAGACATTTCTGCAAGAAATGGGCCAATAGTACTGCTTTCTCAGGAACTGTTCATTCAAACTGCTTGGGGGCTATTAAAACATTAACATCAAGACTCAAATTAGCTGACCCCCCATTTGGCACAACCAGCACAGAAACAGCTCTGTGCATAATATAGGCTCATGTATGGTTGTACCTAAATACTCATTTTTTGTCAGTTTATCAATCCCCCCCTAATTTGATTGGATTTTGACCTAGGGTCCCTCATCTGATAAGAATTTTGCTTTTAGATGTTTTATAACACAAACTTTATGAAACCCATAACCTAAATGGTCATACATTATGTCACTGTATAACTTGGAATTATAGCAGAATGGAATTATAGTGAAAATAAATTATTCTCCTTTTGGATTAATGTCATAACTAGAGTTAATGATAATTTCAGATATTGCATATTCACCCTCGCACATCCACAAGGATGGATATGCAGAAGGAGAGGCAATTCGACATTAAATTTTGAATGGTCATTGGCTAGTCAAAGCCTTTCCAAAAATAAAACCCAAAAAACATACACACATGTATTTCATTCTGTGCCTTATAGCTATAAGGAGAATGCCATGCGGCTGTCCAGTATCCACCATGACAGGCCCATGAGCCCTCTGGATGAGGCTGTATTCTGGATAGAGTTCACCATGAGACACAAGGGGGCCAAGCACCTGAGGGTCCAGGCCCATGAGCTCACCTGGTACCAGTATCACAGCCTGGATGTCCTGGTCTTCCTCCTTGCCATCGTTCTGTTCCTCATATTCCTCTTCATCAGGACCTGTACTTTCTGCTTCCAGAGGTGCTGTGGCAGAAAGGGAAAGACAAAGAGAAAGACTGAGTGACTGAATCAATTGAAATGTAACTGATAAAGAATTAATGGCTGAAAAAAAACAGTTCACTGCCTGTCCTGTTGGTCTAAAGCACATCATGTAACCACAATGTCCTGGATTGTAATTTGTACTTTGGGTATAAGGTATTGATGAGATGACATTTAAAGTCAGTCTGCAGTGTCAAGCATTGAATAGTCATCTGCATGGCAGAGGTGCAATACTTACTGTTTCACCACTTTGGTCATCATAAACTTCTTCCATTCTTTCAGCATGTCAACATTCTTCTTGGTTGCTCACTAATTACTTCAACTGCTAACAGGTGTGTACTAATTTGCACAACTGCACCTGAGGACAATATGACATTAAAAGCTGAGTGTTGACTGGCTGATCAAAGTTTGATGAAAAGAAATAAAACACATACACACACGTCATTCTGCACCTTTATTTGGTTAATACTGATGACACCTCACCTTCAGGTTTTCTTAGCACACAAAGTAATCACTGACATTTATACAGAAATGGACACAGTGGGCTGCAAATTAAAATTTAACATACAGAAAATAATGTATTAACATAAATAAAGTGATGTAATCAAACTAAAAGTAAACAGCTCTTTTATATCATCAGAACAAAGCCAAATGAGCTTCAAACAAATAGATGTGGCATTCAAACTTGCATAGCATGAGTACTTTGTGTGTGGGGGAGGGGTTATGTTTTTATTTCATTTCTTGAATTTTCCATCTTCTTTGACCTTCCATAACATAAGCTCCATGCAGGCAGCAGCATCTTCTGCAGTGTCATGGCCACATACTAGGAGAAACAGTGATACAGTATATTTACTTTAGTACTCACTGAAAAAACATGTATTTGCTATAAATCATATTACTGCAAATGCTTGACGGTCATTACATTCAAATTTCGTAACCTAATTATGAACCATTTCTTTATTTGATTTTAGATTTAGATTAGTTTAAAATAAACATCTGTATGGCAGCTGCAGATATCCATGATGACCCACCACTCTCTTGAATGATCCTCCTGAGGTAATCAGCTGTGAGGTTGTTGAGCGTCAGCTTGTGAGGGGGGCCCAGACGGTGGGGAAAGACCACTGATGTGTCCACCACTGTTCCATGGAGAAACTACAGTAAAGAGGAAGATATCTGAAGCTCTTATTACTGGGGCTACCCTCTATCAACAATCATCAACTCAAGAACTGAACTCTTGGTGCTGTCATGATGTGTATGCCAGTTGAGCATAATGTACATTCCTACTGATTTAATAAATTCAACAATAAAATGATTTTATGTTTAACACTGCACTATTCATATAAAGAATTACGGTACTATTTCACTTGGTACGAGTGCATGTGTGATAATGTCTCAGCCAACTATAATTTGTAGTAATGTGCAAGCGCCATTAGATGGTAGTGTCTAAATTTGAAGTAATATTACTGTGTGTGTGTGGATGGGGTGTCTCCATTCAGTGAAACTGACAGAATTTTCCATATCACAATGGCAAGCAAACACGAGCAGCATGGCATTCTGACAGAGACTTGATTTCATAGAGAATTTAAATTATGCAGAGCTAAGTCAGGAGAGAAAGCTGTGAGATACTGTGACATGGAGCCAAGAAGGTAGCTGCTGTAAGCTGACAAGGAAGCATGGATAGCTGGAGGCGGTAGGAAGAAAGCTTGGTAGCTTGGTGACAGCAAAGTAAGCTGCAATGATGACAACATTCTACATATAAGTTTTCCTTTTTTTGTTGTGTTATACTACACATCAATAAAAGTACATGGTGTGTTTTAGCAGGTTAAAAATGACAAAATAGTGGCATTTGATCCACTTAATCTGATACACTTTGCTTTATCATTTAAACCTGTTAGTGCTTATGGTACGTCTCAGAATCTTTCAAAACAGAAGCCTGGTGATGGGTTGAGGGGTTTCTATCTAATGAAAACCTTGATGGATTTAAATTTCAAACAGATACAAGAGGTGTTAAGTCTGTATTAACAGCGTAATCCATTAACTTTACCAGGGCAAAGGGAAGCAGATCAAAATGCGGCTTCGGGTTAAGTTCAGTTATATTTATCACACACTTATCACCTTTTGCAGATGAGTTAAATAAAGGCCTCAGTCACTACTAAAAGAGATTAATTAATTAATTATTAACTGTATGTATCCATTACATAAAATATGTGACCACTCTTCTTGGCAAATGCAGCTACATGTCCAACATGTCGTGATCTATATCAGCTTCCTTTTACAGCTCTTACTTTTCTTCTTAAGTGGCTTTAAAAATATCCGACTTTATCCAAACCTCTCTAATAGCTGAAAAAAGCTGATATTCAGCCTTCTATGGTCCAGGTCTATAGCAGTGTTTGCAACTGTCAAGTTAATTCAGAATTTGTACTTTCCTGTGAGCCATTGACGTTAGTTTGCCAACACCCTGTACATTCAGGTTATTATTAATAATAATGATAAAAACAGTGATACATATTGTATGAAGTCAATATCTTTACTAATTCAGCCAACTCCTGAAAAAAAGGCTGTAAGGTTGAATGTGACTGGCAATTTGTTACAAATAACTTATTTTATCCAAACACGCTCACAGCTTGGATTTATCATCTCAGATTAGCCAGACTGATATATGTTGCGAAGAAATAATGTTGGAAAAAGCTTAATATAGTCACCTTCAGGGCACAGAGGTCTGTTTCTAGGCTGTGTCCAATCAGAATGGTGTCAGCATTAATGAAGCTCAGTAAGGTCTCCTGCACCTCTCTGAGGGAGGTGTGGTTACCCTTCATGTCGTCCTCAGTAATGCCTGAAAACCTTGACAAGTAAAGTGTCACACAGGATATCAACAGCACAGTTAGCAGATTAAAAACACACTGACAAATACAGTCAGTGTTTAATTTCCTATTTTATCTGTTATTGTAATGCATAAGTCCTCTGCTTTAGATAGTGCCAAGACCATTTGCTTGAAGTGTACATTCCTACATTTCCTCTATTAATTGACAGTTTAAGTAGGTTAAAGGACATTTGGGTCTTTGGAAATAATAGAAAACAGGGGACAAAAATCCAAACATCTAATTACATTACCTTGTGTTATAGTCAATGACCTCATTATCGGGCTTGACAAAGGTGTCATAGATGACTTGCAGACTTGAGTTGACCAGCGTCACTCTGGACAGCTCCAGACCTTGAACTGTATAACACTATGACGACAAAATTTTACACAATATACATTGTTTTCAGTATACTATATTTAAGGATTTTTCAGTCAATCCACAGACAGACTAATTGTTTTGATCTAAAACATACATGTGAGCACATCAGAGTTATATTTACTGGTCAGAATTCATTAGTTTGGTGTATTTATATTGCTTACTTTTGCATTACTCATCATCCATGTGGCCATATACCACCAGTGTTAACTGTGGATTCAAACTGAACCACTAAATATGAGGTGGGGCTTGGTGCTCAATATAAAAAGAACATTTAAATGAAACTGAGGCTCTCAAAACCGCTGACATCACCATTTCACAATCCAAGGAGTAGACCCCAGGACAGCTTGTATCTGAGGGATGTCTAGGGACCGTCAACACAAACCCATCCAGGCTGAGGGAATTATGGACATGCAACTAAGAAGGACAAAAAAAAAAAAAAGAAATATAAGGAGGTCTTACAATCAAATTATGCAATAATCTATCACTGAGTCTTTTCCTACCTTAAACACTTGACATCCAGGTGCTCCCATGACTCCTTCACAGCAGCTATAGCGGGTTTCCACTCCACCTGGAACTGTTTATAGTTTAGAAAAAGTACACAATTATGATGTGAGCAGTATAGCAAACACTTTGAAGTATCAAGATATTTCAAAAGCATGAATACGATGAAACTACGAAATACTTGCCTTTATTCTTTATTCCTTTCCCATAGTGGTAATTACACTCCTCCTTACGAATGTGCTTGCCCATTTGGCTTACAGAGAACGTAGCCCCACACCTACAGCAGATCCTCTTTAGGGCTTCAACCGACAAAACAGAAAAAGCACATTACCCGAGTGAAAGGTGCAGAGAAAGACTCAAGCACAGAACAGGTTAAATGTGCCCTCTAGTGATACAATATGAGAACAGCATCACGTAGTTAGAGTGTGATGTTTTCACTTACGGTCTGTGCTGCCTTTCTTATTGTCAGCAAAAAGAACAGCACAACCAGGTTTCTCTGGGTGCTGGACAGGAAAGTTGCTCTCAATCAGCTTTTCCTCACTCAAAATATAGTTCTTCAAACCCTCATACAATGCCATATCATCTGTTGGAAGTACAAATTTACTCAGAAGCTGTCAAATTATTTGTATAAAATAATACATACTTACAGATACTCAAGTGAAACTAATTCACCTCACCATTTCCTTTAAACTTCTTCAGATTTAACGGAATGTTGCCTTTGAAACTTTGGCTGTTGACCTTATTTTCTTCTGCGTCAGAAAAATATCAATGAATTATTTGTAACTAAATTCGATCTTTTATCAGCATAATTCCCACATTTCTAGAATAGTTCAGCTTTGTCAGAGATTCCCACCTTTAGCAGCAGCAGCAGCGGCATTTTGGCTCTTCAGCCTCTTCAGTGCATTCACTGCAACACTCTGATATTTCAGTTTGTTCACACTGCGATTATACACAGTCCTCTCTTCAGCAAGTGCCTATCAACAACAACAACAGATGAAGAAATTAAATAAATATGCAGACTCCTATTTGTCAGCAAGGAAAATACTAAGTGGCACAAGCTTACCTTCTCAAAGGCATCATTAGCATTGGCTGTTATTTTGAGAAACTCCTCTGTGAACTTGTTGACATAACTCTGTCTGAGGTCATGCGGCACTTTGTCTTTGGCAGCCTCGCACTGCTGCTTCAATTTACGTCTAGTTGGTGCTGGCTAAAAGAATGAATTCACTCTTAATATTTAAAAGATGACACATGCCACACCAAACACGATTTAACTCAAGTCTTTGGTAATGGCCCCACAAGGCTGCTTTTCGCTTCTCACCTTAACAGGAGCAAGACCAGCATACAGAGGAGTAGTGGAAACAGCTGGACTTGAATGTGCTGATGCAAAGGCAGAAGTCTGTGAAGGTTTACGTGCCGGAGCAGGAATGAGCACAGGTGCTGTTGTTTGGTATCGTTGCACAGATGTAACTGCAGGTGGATAGTATGATTGTTTCACAGGGACAGCCCTCGTCTGCACGTGGTTTATGGGGGTTAGCACTGAAGTAACTTGGTTGGAACTGGAAGTAACAGGCAGAGGAAAGGGAGCCTCAGGGAGGATCAAGTGCAAGTTGTTGCCCATGTTGATCACCGCAGTTCCCAAAGGTATGCAGTTCAAGTAAGCTGTGGAATAAGAATAATAAATAAATAAAAATAAGAGACACAAGTAAATATGATGCATTCATGAAAGCCAGATCTTTCAAGAAAAAAAAAAAAAGAAAGAAAGAAAACACCATAATAAAACAGTCACTTGCCATTTTGCACAGGAGCAGGTTGTGGGTTTTCAGGGTTTTGAGATGAAGGAGAAGGTGCATTCTGGGTCTCTGGCCTCTTCTGACAGGTTGAGGAAATAAAAGCCTGTCCACCTTTAACCGAAGCAGTCAGCATGGAGGCTGTCTGCTGTACCTGCTGGACTCTGGAGGTAAATCCTGCCACCGCAGGCCCACGTAGGGGAACCAGAACCTTGGGCTGAGGTCTGCTCTTAGTCACTGGCTATTGGAGGAGACCATGTAAATCAAGATGCGTTTAAAACCTGTTTTTAATTCTTTTTGTTTTCCCTCAAGGAGGTAGTTAAAAGAAAAAGTAAAAGTACTTTTATATTTATCTATGCATCTTGTTTATCTACTGTTAAATACATTGTACTTTATTTCCAAGTATGCTTCAAGTAAATTTCTTTTATTAATCTAAAAGTCGGTTTTCCTGTGCAGAACATAATGAAAAAGTATGTGTGTATTCATAAAGCAATGTATTTTTCTACCTCTGAATGTCTGGCCACGTGGGCCACCCTCTTCTTTCTTTGCAATGCCCATGGTTTGTCTTTAAACTCTGGCGTCTCCATATCCATAGCTCCATCCTAAAAATAGCAAGGTAAGAGAAACAATCTTAACTGTGGAAGAAATTTCTCCATCTGGGATCTGGCTGGTCTACAGCATACTTACAGACACAAGCTGCTCATTTCCCATTCCCTCGTTTTCCTCCATGAAGATCCTGTAGCATTCCTCCATTGGATCACTGTCAGACAACTCCATTTCTGAATAGTTGAGGTCATCTTCGTCAGAACTGGATTCAATGATTATAACCTCCTCATTATCTACTTTTTCCAAAGCCTTGTCCTCTGATGCGGATAATGGTTCAGCTCTGTTAGTCAAACTTGATGCAGATGAACTTCGCAGAACCTGAGCTTGGCTGCTGCCAGGAATTGGTTCTGTTTGCTCCAGGTAGCTTTCATGTGGAGCCCAGTTAACAGCAGCTTTACTGTGCATCTGTCCTGGAACTTTGCTTGATGTTTTTTGGCTGCGTGGAAGCACTGACAGTACAGATTTTGTGGAAGAACACTGATTGCCAGTTCTGCTTTGATCAGGCGACTCTGTTGTATGGCCATGCTTGCTTTGTTGTGCGCACTGCAAGTGAGAATTAGCAGCTGGAGCTTTATAAAAAAGTGAATTCCTTGATGGGAAATTACATAGCTCCTGCAGATCCATTTCCTCAACGCTATGGGGAAACTCATGGTGGAGCAAGTCAACCTGAAATGTGTTTTCTTCCTGTTCCACCACCAGATTGTTCCAGGTTTGCTGGTCAGTGGTGGCAGGAGGATATGAAGGCTCAGGACTTTTTTCCACTTCTGCTTCAACAACCTGAAAGTGAGTAGTTTTCTGGCTGTCTCTACTCAGATCTTCTAGACATCCAGTCAAGTCAACTACACTCCCATAAGTTAGTTTATTTTCACATTTGCTCTTCTCATAAAGATTAAATGGACCTTGACTGATTTCAGCACTGCAGTTACTATAAACTTTGTTTTCTTCTACTACTGATGCAGGCTGAGATCTGACCCTGCATGTCTCTGCTTCTGCAAGGTGCAGCGGTGGAGAATGAAGTACAGTAGGCATTGTTTCAACCCCCCTCATTTCCTCTAATTTATCCTGGAGGGATCTTCCAGCAACACTATCAACAGCTTTCTGAGCTCTCCCCCTCTTTTTGTCAGGTGAAGGAGGAACGTCAATAATCAGGACACAGTCTTCACTGGAGTCATCAAGCGGTTCTGGAGACGGCATTTGGCAAAGCTGAGCCTGATATGTGACTGGCTTTTTTTGGTCACCAGGCACAGTGTTTCTTGTTCTTTTCAAACCTTGTCCATTTTTCATTTTTTGCTCTTTACCCGATGAGCTGTAAGACCGCAAATCAGCAGAAAAGTTAGATAGAGGGTCATATTCCAAATCAGTCCTCGGTTTTGAGCTGTCAACCACGTACTTCCGTGGTAGGGAGTACGTTTTAATCAATTTTGTGCATGAAGAAAGTCCATAAGAACGTCGGTCAACATTTTTACCCACAGTCTCATACTTAGGTAAATTAGGCACAGTGTTCTTGCTGTCTGCCTGTACAGTCTGGTAGTGTGACAGCCGCTTTTGCTCTCTTTCCACCTCGTGCTTTACAGTTTCAATCTCCTGGCTGATCCGTTCCAGCTCCTGGAGGCAGACATCTTTCATGGGATCATTCGCTGATGCTCTGCAGTCAGCATACGGGTAGTTACCTTGGACTCCTGTTCAAAAGGAATATTAAAAATAATTTTAAAAAAGAACTCACCATCATTAGTTATATGGTGGAAAAATACACAGTGAGATTGGGTTAAATACAAGAGTGCAGAGTGTGTCATGCAGGAGTAAACACCTTTACACTTTTATAATTTGTGTTTCAGAGTGCCTTTGTTTTTAAACTAGCTTACCACAAATAGGTCCGTGACGGATGAACAAAATGTTTTTATAAACTGACTGTAGAGCAAAGAAGCAGCAATGCAAAAAGCTTTTTACAAAACCATTATCCGTTTTGACAACAGACTCACAAATTCAATAATTTATTCTAAAAATACAGAGATAAGAACACGGGAGGCTAAATTATTTTCGAAGACAACGTGATTCCATTTAATTGCAGGTAGATTAAGCCGCATTTGACGGCGTTAAAAAATGGAGCCGCTTTGTTTTTAAGCTAGGTTAGTTAAGTCGGTTTAAAAATTATCGTCAACCCACGTATACTCTCAAGTTACATTTTGTTTCTTAAAAAGAATTAACTTCATACACAATTGAAAACTTTAAAAAGACAACAATATCGGTATACGCCAACTTAACGTAATACATAATAAAACTGTAGTTGGCTAGTTTACCTTCCAACACTGACCTGCAAAGTCAACTATCGGCGATGCACCAAACATGCCTCGTAACTCTGCCGCATGTTTGTACAAACAGTGAGGCCGTTCACAAAGCCCACGTTTTGAGAAAGGACAATTTATATCCGCAAAAAGGCCAGACGAGGGAAACATCAGCAAAAACCACCACACGCAGTGCGCAACACCGTTTGTTTAAAGCTAATTGATTAACGTTTGATATCCGTCGTCCAACAGGTGGCGACTTCAACGTAACTTCAGGTAAGGTCAGTTTTATACCCCCCTGCTCAGGTCACGACACGACCTTTTCAAAAACGTAGTGCTATGCTTTTGTGCGTGAAAAATGATGCCGGTTTTTCGTCTTTAAATATGTACATTTAAAGTAAAATTATTTTAACCTTGAAATAAATATAAGACACTTGGAACGAGAGAGATGATTTAACGCTATATTATTTGGTCATGCTTTGGTGACGGTTGTCTGATTTTGTCGTAGTATTCCCTCCACGTCGGCAGATGGCGCTGCTGCGCTAACCTAAACTATAGGGAAATTGGACGTGTGTTCCGCGTTTGGCACACTACGCTACTGCAGTCACCAATAGCGGTCATATCTGGCATAGTAAAATCTATAAAAACAAAACAAAACATAAATTTATCTGAAATGGACAGGGACGAGGATGAGATGGAAGAGGATGAAAACGAGTGGAAAACCAGTTTCGTGGATTCAGTCCCATTCAGTCCTGCTGCTACTGCTGCAGGTAACGTCAAGTTGTAAAATACGAAGAGGGAAGCCAAGGTTGGGAAACTCAAAAGTTTCTTTTGGCTTTCAGCTGCCTTTTTGACATGCAGAGAGAAACGTGGCTCTGTTTACCAGTTATCTATATGCGTCAGATGGCAAAGTTAATCTGCATAACCTCTGTTTCAGGTCCAAATCCTGCACACAGAGTCATTCTGCACTTTGACCTGGACTGCTTCTATGCTCAGGTGGAGATGATCAGAAACCCAGCACTGAGAGAAGTCCCTTTAGGTAAACTGATATACTACAGTAGATCCTCTGCGGATGAATTAAAGGCCACTGTCAGGTGTATCTCTGTTAAAGCCCAGAATGAATTTGTGGCTCAATAATGTCTTTCATATCATCAGGTATTCAACAGAAATACATCATAGTCACCTGTAACTATGTGGCAAGGGAGCTGGGTGTCACCAAGCTGATGTCTGTTTCTAATGCTAAGGAGAAATGTCCTCAGCTGGTGCTGGTTAACGGAGAAGATCTGACACACTACAGAGAAATGTCCTATAAAGTGACAGGTAGGCTAGCTATATTCTATACATATAAAAAGTAACATTTAGTAAAGTTGTCTCAAAAGTAGTCAGTATTTATGAATATGAAAATTCACCCCAAAATACACTGAGTACACAGATGTTGCCAGCAAATCTTATTGCTCATCTGTTTGTCCATTTGCCATCAAGTGGTAGCTGAGCTATCTTTTTTTCTTTACCTTGTCTTGTCCTCCATCCAGAGCTGTTGATGACCTACTGTCCACTGGTAGAGAGGCTGGGATTTGATGAAAACTTCATGGACGTCACAAATATTGTTGAAGCACGGCTAGCAGAGATGCCACACTTTAATAACCTTTCATTTAAAGGACATATCTACAACCATTTCAGTGAGTCACATTTGTGCCTCTGGTGTGTAGCTGTACATCTGGCTCATGAAAACTGAGAAATGAGTTGTGAAACAAGCCAAGACAATTTGCATTGCACTTTCAGTTTCAGGAGCTTTTCGCAATCACAGATAACATGGCTTTCTGATTTTCTTTTCCTGCTCAGGTGCAGATGTTGTGGCCGGTGATCATCCACGGCTGGTTTTAGGTTCACACATTGCAGCGGAGCTGCGAGAGGCCATTCACAGCAAACTGGGCCTGACTGGCTGCGCTGGCATCGCCACCAACAAGCTCCTGGCTAAACTGGTGTCAGGCACCTTCAAACCCAATCAGCAAACCTCACTGCTGACAGATAATATCAATGACATCATGGGCTGCCTGAGCAGTCTCCGCAAAGTACCAGGTGAACATTTTCAGCTTACGTTTAACTACTTTTCAGTTGATAATATTGGCTCGAACGGAGTATGTTTAATAATAGATTTTTGGTCTTGTATTCTTAGGGGTGGGTCACCAAACTGCTAAGAGACTTCAGGCCCTGGGATTGGTCAGCGTGAAAGACCTACAGCTCATTCCACTGAATGATTTGATGAGAGAGTTTGGAGGTCCCAGTGCTCAGCGCTTGAAGAATCTGGCCCTTGGTGTTGATGACTCACCTGTCACACCTACTGGGGCCCCTCAGGTAGACTAGGATATTACCAGTATGTATTTGAGATGAAAGAATATATGACAGCTTTGTCAGTCTTCACACATTTGCCTTTAAGACACAACGTTTTCAGACACTGTCCTATGTTGACTAATCATCAGTTCTTTGGCTTAATTTAATAGCTGTGGCCATGACAAAGCGGTGTTACTACTGCAAGCATGGAACTTGCATAACCATCACGTAAATACAAAAAAGGCAACAGATAGTAAGCCTAAAAATGCAAACAAATGATCGTACTAAGATTATAAGTTACTCTAGAGGAACAGCATCAAGATATGAAAATTTTGACATAAGAACAGGAATGTAACCAAAAAACAAATAATCTGCACTACCCCTACCCAGTCCTCTAGCCTCATTGCACAAGGGCTCCTGAGTGTAGCAATCAGTGAAGAAGCAATATCCTATTTTGTTAAAAATCTGGAATACTCACTGATTTGTGACATGGTTTTTTGCTTGAGAAAAGAAACTCTTTATCTTTTACATCATTGTAGTTGGATTGCAGCACTGTAGTGTAGGTGGTGGGGTGTCATTTTGAAGAATGTGGAATAAGGATAAGTGGCCCTTTTTGACAAATCAGAGAATCTGCCCATAAAAAAGAAAGTTGTGACAGCCAGGAAAACTAGAATATTTGTCGATTCACCTGTACAGGCGTGCAAACTCATGCTGACAATATTGCCATTTTGAGTCTGAGTTTTTAATAATTGTCTGTTTTGATGTGAAAAAAATGTTTTGTTTTAGAATATATGTTCCTTAACTAGTAAACTTTTCATGTTTCAGTCTCTCAGTGACGAAGACTCCTTCAAGAAAATGTCATCAACTAAAGAAGTTTTGGAAAAGATTCAGGAGCTCCTGAGCAGTCTGGTGGAGAGGTGAGATGCTTTGTCATCTGTTTAAAACCATCACTGAACCACCGCCATTGAAGCCACCCAATCTAACTTTTGTCATCCGTTTGAAAACTAGGATGCACAAAGATGGCAGGCAGCCTCACACCTTCCGGCTTACCATCCGTAGATATTCAGCAACCAACAAGTGGTTCAGTCGAGAGAGCCGACAGTCTCCAATCCCCAGCCACGTGGGACGGAAGATCACCTCTGGTAAGCTTGTGGACACTGCAGTATCCCACCTGCACAGGCTCTGGACACTTTATTAGGTTGTCCACTCACTGTAAAAATGCTGAATGTATTTATATGTGAAAAAGAAAATGAATATTTAGCATAGGTAGCAATAAATGTCCTCGATTCACTGAGTTTACCACAGCACCCAAATACATTATCTGTATGCCTCAGCACCATGCAGCTTTGTTCATACTGAATGGATTTAGATAAATCACAAACTAAGCCAATTCTGAGCGATCAAATTTTAACCTTTACAACTGTTCTAATCAGTATCGATCTGTATCAATCAGCTTGTAGAGAATCGTCACCTGAATCTGCAGTTTCCCTGGTAATTATGGATCACGGCTCATTGTTTCCGTCAGCACTGTTTTCAGCAGTAACAGGCAGCTGTTTTCAGAGAAAAAGCTCAGATTCAGATCCAGACTCAGTGTACACTGTCTGCAGACAACAAAAGACAAGGTTACCGACAAGCTGAACATAATGGAGTGCTTAGCTGCTGAAGAAGCAGATATTTCCCTCAGGAATTAGTGGAGACCAAAAAATGGAGTTCAAAGGAGAGTGAATGTTGGATCACCAGGTGCTTGGGAACATGATTCCAGATGAAAGCTAATGTTGCTTGTAGCAGCTGGATGTGTAAATAGACTGCTGTTGATTTGCACATTCACCATAACAACTTGTTGTTAACGTTTATTGACTTACATTATTTACTATGCTGGTAGTTTTAGTACTTTATCTGTTTGATATTACAGAGCATAAATCCACAGTAACAGTAAATGTAGAGAAAAGTGTCAGCATAGCCACAGATGTCAGTCCCTCTGTTTGTGTACAGCAGTGAGGAGTGTGAAAGGTGTTTGCATGTGTTGCAGTCAAATCTAAAGTTTTGCAGTCACTTTCATTCATTATTGAGTGGTGGGAGATGTGAGCGCGTGTCCCTGCATATCACTGAACAGTCTAATGTTTGGTGTTTCATTAACTCACTGTCATTCAGCATTTTCTGAATATTTCTCCTACCTCTTTGTCTTTCTGCCTTTTTCTTCTCTGCTTAAGAAACTCTTAAGCCTCTTAAAAATCCTCCTTCCTACCCCTAATGTTTTTTCATCTTAGGAGCTCTCTCTCTCTAGGATCTTGTCTTAACTTCAAGTGGAAATTCTAAGAAAATGTCATAATTCTAAAAAAAATAAAAGTTCTCGTAATTTCATCATTAAGAGCATGTCGTTGTACCAGGAAGTTTTGTGAATATGGCCTCTGGTGTCCAAAACTCTAATGTCTTCATAGGCAGCTGTGATGATGCTGTGGTGCAACTGGTGCCGTTGGCCATGAAACTCTTCCACAAGATGGTGGACAGCAGCGCTGACTTCCACCTCACGCTCATTAATGTTTGCTTCAGTAACCTGCAGACAAGGGTAGCTGCCACCGGCGGGAAGGGATCCATAACATCTTTCTTCACACAGAGCACATCTCCCAGGAAAACACAGATTTTGTCAACACAGAGACAGGTAGTCCAATAAAGTCACGCAGAGTAATCAAGCTTGTTTTACCGTTCTGATTGCAGTATCTTCTTTGGGGTATCTGGAGTTCTTGAAAAGTTTTAAGAAGAATCGGGGAAAAAAGTCACCATCACTACATTTTGTGTTATTAAAAAGATCTTAAAAAGTCTTCAATTTAAATTGGTGTGTGTTACAGACACCCTGCTGAAGAGACCTTATTTTATTCTTCGACTCTGTGCTGTAGAAGTAGTGTTTTCACAATTTTCTGAAATCATTTTTGCTCCTCTTGTTTTATTTCTCCAGCAGGATGATTCCACTCTGAGTGGAGATCATCACTGCATGGATCATCACTTCGGCACACACAGCGTGATTTCTCAACATGCCTCACCAAAGACGGTTACCTCAGAAAGCCCTCATAGCTCAAAGGCAGCATTACATGGGTTTGAAAGAAAACACAGTCCTGTTGTTGCAGCAGAAGACCATCCACTTCAGAAAGTAACCTGCAGCACAGTGACGTCAGACCTGAATGACACAGATACCACACTGACAAAACGTTTGCCCCCGAATGTTGACCCAGATGTGTTCAGGCTTCTTCCTGAGGAAATCCAGAAGGAGCTGTTATCTCCTGCCTACACTAACTCTCTCTCCAGCGCTTCAATGGGCTCACCTGCAGTTGTTGATGCATCCCACATAACAAAAAACAAGTCACCACCGTCATTTTCTGGTTCACAAAATATTTACAACACAAAAGAGGCTTTAAACAAATTGGATTCATCTGAGAGGCCAGCCACCGTGAATCACCAGGGTCCTGCGGGCACAAGTGCATTTCCAGAAGAAAATGTCATGGAAGAAGGGAGACTGTCATTCCCTGGGTCTTCTGACTGTCAGTTCCCGGGAAATGTGGACCCTAAGGTGTTTTCTGAGCTTCCACCGGATGTACAAAGGGAGCTGATGTCTGAATGGAAGCAACAGAAGCCGATCCTGAAGACTGCCTCATCCAGGAAACTGGGGAGAAGCTTAATGACCAAAGATAAAAAGGCTGGGGGAAAAAGCAGTCAAGTTAACAGTTTGTTGAAGTATTTCAAACCTAGTTAGAGAGGGACATTGACAAGTTTGTTCTATTATTTTTCTTAAAGAAAATCGTTTATTTTTATTGTTGAGTTGTTGTCATGTAATATATACAGGAAGCGACGAAATATAAGAAACACTGAACAGTATTCTACAGTGTGCAAAATGTTTTAGAAACATCTAGTGTTACTGTCCAATTACTTATCAGAACGCTAATCAAAACGCTTTATCACCATATTCATGATAGCTGTGGGCCTCCATAAACAAATGTGTAATCTTAAGTTTGATGCCAGTTTACAATATGTACCAGCTTTAACATAACAGTGTTTATAGATGTACTAATCAACCAGATAGTTGGCCTGTGTGTGAGTGAGAGAAACTGCTGTCTGTTATGTCAAGAATTAATATTTACACTAATAATAATAATAATAATAATGGATATAATAATAATACAACACAACACCACGTCTTTGGTGAGGTGTTTGTTTTTTGTACACCCCTGTATGTTAAGCTCATAGTTGCCTTTCTTGGAAAAAGAAAGAACATTTATTTTTCATAAAGGTTATTGATTTGAAAGCATGTAACAATGGTTTATTTTGTTTTGCATTGAACATTGTGTATGAAAGCTGAAGGGACGATAATATGTTACTCTTTGTAGATATGGAAGTAAGTTGGATGAAATAAGCTGCAAAATATTGAGGGGGGGCTAAAACAAACTTTTTAGTTTCATTGTGTTTCTACATTGTTTAGAGAAGTAGGATTACTTTGCTTAGCCTCTGAAATCCACAGAGGCACACATTATTCACCAGCAGAGACCACAGTCCAGTTTTTAAAGAGCTCTTTTTTTTTTTTTCCTCATGAGAAATACCAGAAAACACAAGGTCTGTAAGCACAGCCCTGCTTTCTGGCATAAAACTCCTCCCTGGATCACATGTAAGAAGGGGAAAATGCTCAGGATGTGCTATCACAACATGATAGTGGTTATTTTATATAATCAGGACAGGTTGAACAGCCTCTGAATGGACGTTGACACTACCTGCAGATAGACTGGTAAGGTACTTTACTTTTTTGTAATTTTAAGGGAGTCAAACTATTTGTGTCAGTAGGCGTTTGAGTCTGGGGATATTACAGGAAGTCACCAAAATACTGTTTGATAGTGTTATGCTCGTTTAATTGTCTTGTCAGATTAGATTGCTGTAGTTTAGAGGGTTGATTTCTCAGCCTTTTACAAAATGCTCACGAAAATAAATTAATTCTCCAGGATTGTTTGTGCCCTTTGGGGCTCTCAACCATCTCTTGCTTAACCAAATCTGATTTTCCATGCTGACTTTATTGTCCTGCCTGGTCCCAGCTGCAAATGTAACGGAAGCATTGCAGTGACCTCAGTGGCGTCATGCAGTATTGAACAGTCTGCCCACAATCCTTCAAGTCAATAAAAGGAGTTCTGTCTGCTAAAGGCCGTGTTTTCTCACTCAGTAACGTCTGAGAAAACTGGCGAGGCATTTGACTGCTCATGTGGAAGCCAACCCCAGTCATGTGCTAGTGCCTCTCTGATCAGTGCCTAATGAGTGGGGAATTATGGCATCCTGCTAAGCCTGTATGATGGTCCTGCACCCTTAGACCGAAAACTGTAGCTTAGGTGGAACTGTTTCTTTCTTTTTTTTAAGTTTACTCACTCTATTAGTATTTAGCCAGTCCTGCTTGTCAGCTTTCTTTAAACTCTAACGTTCTGGTACATCAAGCCAGCATAGCTGTGAGTTCACATTTGTGGCAGGTGGAGCACTCAGCTACGCAATGGCTGACTGGGACTATGACTATCTGATCAAGCTGTTGGCCCTGGGAGACTCAGGGGTGGGAAAAACCACTTTCCTCCATAGGTACACTGACAACAAGTTCAACCGCAAGTTCACAACCACAGTGGGCATTGACTTCAGGGAAAAGAGAGTGGTGAGTGATGCTTAATACCTATGTTTTGGTTTGCACCTACAAGGCTTAAAATGTCATCTCAACTGTGAATTTTTATTTAAAATACATTACAATACCTCAGTTCAGAGGTTGGATGGATGGTTGGATTATCATACTTTGTGGTTTGGTTCAGACATACACAGGGACAGGCGCAGATGGAACAAGTGAGAGGAACTTCAAAGTCCATCTTCAGCTTTGGGACACAGCAGGACAAGAGAGGTAAATCCAACCTCATGTCAAACAAAAATTACCATTACAATAATTTGAAAAATGCTATGATCAAAAACAAAAGAAAGAGTTTACAGTTAAGGTAGCAGCTCTGTGATGCTGGACTTTGACACACCAGTACTTTGAGCTAGCTGCTAACACATCTTGGTTTTAAGTATTAACATGGTGATAAGGCTGATGGGAATAACAACAGTTATTTGCCAGTATTCGCCAGTATTCATTTACAAACCAAAGAACTGGACAAATCTAAAATGATGATGGAGCAAGAGGAATAGTGAAGGAATCACCAAAGTGTCTACGGTTCATCCTGAGTAACATGAATGTGTACACTAAATTTCATGGTAACCATCTACCAGTCGTCAAGACATTTCACTCAAAACGACATGTCTCAGACAAGTGGTGGTGCTAGAGAAGTCAGGGATCACCAAAGTCAGCAAGATTCACCCTCTGGGGACTGTAAATGTATGTACATATATTATGGAAATCCATCCAACAGTTGCTGAGATTTGCTGAGTTTCACTCTGGCACAAATGGTGGCCTGGCCGACTGATGAGCATGTCCCAGAATCTACATACGGGAGTTTTTAACAGTATAACAAAAGTTGCCCTTCCGTTGTCAGGTTTCGCAGCCTCACTACAGCTTTCTTCAGAGATGCCATGGGCTTTCTGCTGATGTTCGACTTGACCAATCACCAAAGCTTCCTCAACATCAGGAACTGGATGAGTATGTGTCATCTCAGCAGCCTGCTCTGCTTCAGATCAACACTTTCTTGTCTCTTGTTGCTACTAAGAGGGACCACGATTGGGGGGGGGTTCTGTCTGAACAGTGTTTCAAGTGTTTGCTCATGCATGTCTATTTGCATCACATAGGTTTAAATGACTTGCTCTGTGTTGTTGCAGGTCAACTACAAGCCAATGCATACTGTGATAGTCCAGACATTGTGTTGGTGGGCACCAAGGCTGACCTCCGCGATGTTAGGGATGTTCACGTCAGACAGGCCAGAGATTTGGCAGACAGATACGGGTGAGGGATTAAATACGTACTACCTGTCTCTCTATCTATCTTAAATTGTCTAACTTGACTTAACTTTAGATAGTCTAAAATAAAATTTTAAAATACCTGTAAATGTGAATATAGAGCTTTTTTTTATTTTCTGACATTTTTGGACCAAAGGATTAATGAAGTAATCAAGAAAATAATAAACAGATTCACTGATGCTGAAAATAGTCATGAGTTGCAGCCCCATCTGTGTGTGTGGATCACATGTTGTGCCTTTTAACTTCTGTGTTTAGCCTGTCTGGTTTAGCCTGTTTGTGACCAGTTTGCTATTTCAATTTATGTTGGTTCAGTTTGTGTTTGTCACATGTTGTTACGATTTTTGAGACTCCTCCCCCTTGATATATAAAATAATTTAGCTTAGGCATTTTCAAGATCACCTCTAACCTAACTAATATATGAGTGTCATACAATCATTTAATTAAGTGTTTACAATATTTTGTAAGTCTAGTGTAGATCACCACTGAATACAGTAGGTTTTCAGAGATACTCCTTTGCTTCTTTCACCATCACACCACAAGATGGTGCTAGTGAGCTGTTTTCAAACTTGCACCGCTGATCTTCCTCCTCCTGGGGATTCATAATTCAACTCAGTGCAGCAGTTTATACAACCTGTGGATCAGGGCCCACCAAAGGGTCACAAGATAAATGTTGGTGCAATGAGATTAAAAGAAGAATTCAAATACTGTATAGCAGTACCCCTTCAGAGGAGGAGTATGAATAAAAAAGAAACAAAATCGGAACTGCTCAAACAATGTGTTCAGAGTATTTAAGACAAACATTCCTCACTGTTATTTGCGAATGAGCAGATGGCACTTGTGTGTCCAGGCTTCACCAATGTATCTGCATATTTCAAGCCACCTCCAAGTGTGGCTTGGATTTGATTTGCAAATTAGTTTGTTTCGTTTTGTTTTGCTTTTTTTTTTTGCCCGCACAGGCTAAAATCAAGCTGGATACAATCTGTACAAACCAAAAAATGGGTCTGGGCTGCCAGTCTGAACAAGGCCTAACAGACATACAGAAACTGTGACAAGGGTTAACAGGAGATTTTGCTCTTTGCAGCTGCTCATTTGTAATGCAGACACACAACATGGCCACTAAACATCAACGTATGTTTGACTTTAAGTGCATCAGAGAAATTTCCTCTCCCCTTTCTTGTCAGCATTCCCTACTTTGAGACAAGTGCAGTGACTGGTGTTGATGTGGACCGGGCAGTGACCACCCTGCTGGACCTGGTGATGAAGAGGATGGAACAGAGCACTTACGGGGGCCGCAGTTCTGAACCCAATGGCAGCCCAGTCGCCAGCCATGAAGAAGAGGAAGCCCCTGTCAGGAGGAGGTGTGCATGCTGACGTTACCACCAGCAGCCATTTTTCTCATATTTGCTGCAATTAACACAGCGTTTTCAATATGTTACTGTTTTCTAGAGCTTGGCTAGGGTGCCAGCAAGGTGAGGCAGAAGATCAGTTGAGAAATCAAATGAAATATCATAAACACTTTAGAGTACTAAAACTCTGGAAATCTGGCCCATAGTAATATTGTTATTACAGTGTGAATTCCTATCTTGTTGTTTGTTGTCTGTAATGTTTTTTGTATTCCCCTGTGCGTGATTAAGTGAGAAAGAGGAGGGAGATGAGGCGTAGACTTTAAAGATTGTATATAGTAATATAGGTGTTACAATAAAAACTGTGATGCTTTAAAGACAACAAGTCACAAAATGGTCAAATGTGTCATATTAGAGAAAAATACTGTTTTTATTTGACACATTTAGGCATTGATGGAAGGAATATGCAGGCACATAACGTATGTTTATCATGGCGTATAATCACAAAACATTTAAAACATGGTTGTATTTCTTGTACTTTCTATGTATGTATATCTATGGATGATGGTTTTTGTTAGAACAACCAACATAGCGAAGTCCCTTACATGATTTTGACTTTTATACGACAAGTACATAAGCGGCCAAGCTTTTTTATGCATTATGGAAAGTTGCCATGCAGATCAAACACAAGTACAAGAATGTTAAAGGGCTGTTGGAGCGAATCCTGTATAGTGCTGCATTTTGATTAAAGACATTTTATGTTTAGGTTATGTATGTCACTGTTGTGTCCTTTAAATGTAATGCACAAAAAGCTATGATGTTACTCTGACTGTAATTACAATCTACACAGACTTTGTTAGCATCATTATCGTTAACACACATTCTACCTATTGACTTTATTATAATAATCATGAGAAACCTTTGGAAGGAGGAAAATGTCCAGCATTCATGTCAGTGCCAGTGTATTTTTCAAACAAATTAATCTATAGGAGGACATTCATGGAGTCACAAGTAAATTACACTGGATTACTTTGGCTGATGCCATAAAAACAAAAGTTTTAAATTATTTTTGTGCCACAGAAAGTGATACTCAACATCAAATTCAACATCAAAAAAGAGATACTCTTCTACAGTAATATTTATAGTTGTCCTTCCAAAAGCCCGTCTCAGTCTGCCAATCTAGAGTAACATTTCTCCTCTGAACACGTAGTCTTTGGTGCACAAAACATTCCTAATAAAGAGACTATAGAAATTATTCTAAATGTAGACATTTATGACATCAGTTAAATGACCCTAAACTCAGCTTTTCCATCTTTTTCAGTGGATATGTGTTTTCATGGTTGTTGTGGTGACTGCAATGTGATTTCGAGACAAGACATAAAAGTTTACTATTTGAAATATTCCTCTTTGCCTGAGGAGACAGACAAAAAGAAATGCTTTTTGTGGGTCAGGATGGCAAGCAAATGCTTACCACACTAAATCTGACACAAAAGCATACACTTCATCGGGTAAGTGTAAATGACTGCACTGCTCTGTGTATTAAACCTCAGCCTGAACCGGAATTTGCAAGGAGCACGTGTTGCAGAGTCATGAGGTGATCATGTGGCCGGCTTTCACTGCTTAGGCCAGTTGTCCTGAACCCCATATCCACCAGTCTTCTTCAGTCTGGCAATGTTTGGGTGGACTCTTTTTGAGAACCCAAGATTATCTACATATAAAATATAAAGCTTGCTCATTTTGAAGTTGTAGAGGTTTGGTCCCATGTGGAATATAGCAGTAGGGTTGTTTTTTAGCCTTCAGACATCTCTTATACAAAGACACTGCTGATATTCTCAAGGAATACACCATCAGGAATATAAAGAATAGCAAAGAACAAAATTTTACCCTCAAAACAATCTTCAAAAAGGTCCGTAAAAAAACTAGCCTATTTTTTTTTGCTTTTTTTTTCTTAGTGTCTCACATGCAATGCAATTTAAATGGATCATGCTCTTCACAAGATGCTGTTAAGTCATATATCATTCATTTCTCTGTTTTATGTCACAAATATTGGAATATATGATATGATATGATTACATGATGAATAAATAACTTTGTCCAAGTTAACAAAAGTTCTGTAATAAATAGTGTATTCTCTTCTCTAGTATTTTAATTAAAATACTTGTAAACCTCAAGATAAATTTAGTGGTAAGAAACTGAAGAAACTGTGTCCAAAATGTTGTATTTCCTGATGTTTTTTAGCCACACTAGCGCAGTGATTTAGGTCACATGGTCATAGTCTGGTACCCTCTGGTCAAACATTATTTTTTTTACTTATTTATTTATGTATTTATTTATTGTCTCATTATTGGTTAAAATTAGAAAACAGTTTCTCCATTTTCCATTGATTCACTAGTTTTGTTAAATGAAAACAGGTTTCACTGTAAAAACAAGTTCTTAGATAAATTAAATTATACTTATTAATGATTGCTCATTTATTTACAGTTAAACTGACAGGTTGTGTAGCTAACTGAACCAACTGACAAACCTAACTTGCTTGCTAGTCCATGACCTGTTTAGATTGAAAACTAAGAGTAAAAGTGGCATTATTATGGATCCCATTGATTTTCTTGGCAACCCCAACCCATGTCTTGCCAGGAAAAGTGGGATACAAAAATAAAGTATTCTAAGAGACAATATAGAATTAGGCTAACACATCTAAAATATGTTATAATGCAAATTTGGGAGATTTGATAATATAATGCACTTCAAATCACAAAATGTTGCTGGTAACTAAATGGCCAAATAACAGGTTATCAGATATTTACCAGTCATAATTATAATATAAAGAAACTTTAGAAACGAGGGGACAAAGCAGTGATGCAGATATAAAATACCTTCAAAACAGTGCTGTTAATTGACAATTTGAGTTTTCACAAGATCATCGGGTATTTATTTTTTGGAAAATCGAAACCCTGTGACTCGAAAGTAGCCGCTAGTGAGGCTATGGACATGTAGTCTTGTCGGAAGATGTTTCAAATGTCTTATAGTCTCAGAACCTGATATAGGCTGGTACCACTTTCTAAAATTCAGTATTGTAATGATAACATACTATCGTATGTCCGTGAATATATGGCTTATTGTTGGAATGTTGATTGTTATTCCAAAACTTTGAAGAATCTTAACAAAATTTGAAGTGGACAGTCACACTGTCTGCAGAGAATAAAAGACACACAAGCATATACACTGAGAGAGCACAGGCTGGTAAACAAATACCATCTTCCAGTGCAGATTGTCTGATACCTCATGGGTGGGGGGGGGCTGAAAACAGGAACTGCACCTCTCCCGATGCATTGAATCTGATTACAAAAACACACTGATCTAACTCCTTCCCTGAGATTAGGCAGTGATTTCAGTGTACAGAATCAGTATACTGTTGTAGAAGGTGATTAATCAATCAATACTGTGTTAAACAGTTTAACTGTTTGCACAGCTGAACCCCCTGTTAACTCCAGTTAAAACAGACATATGTTTTGTTCAAGGTGTTTAGCCATGGCAGGTAGCCATGCAAAGGAGAGTAATGAGCAGCATAAAACTGTAGTACCAAAGACAAAAATATACCGCATGAGCAACATTGCTGTGGTAAGTCTGTGATTTAGGTCCCGAGTAAACCTGACATCTTCATGTGAAATTACAGCGTGATGTGAGTGTGTTTGTAGAATGAGGGTGTCATAAATTGCTTTAACACTCATGCATTGTGGGTCACAACAGAAGTTTTGAACTGAACTGATGTATTTGGGTCACGTTCTCTGGAGTCATCTCATAAACAATCCAGCACTCATAGCACGTCTAAGTGCAGTGCGTCAAGCTGAGTTTAATCACGCCTTCCCTGTGCAGCTTGTAGAGCAGCTTAAACTCGCTGGGCAGCTGGTGGGTCTCCTGCCACTTGGTAGTGAATTTGGTCCCTTTCTTGTCGTAGTAGTGGTAAGGCAGGTCCTTACCCGTATTGGGGTCCCAGCCAAAAGGCCAGAACCCGTAGAGATGGATCTCATCACACATGGCAGAGGCCAGTGTGTACATGAGGATTCCAGTGCTGAGACGTTTAGGAGACAGGTTTTTAGACTTCCAGTATCTAAGAGGGAAAAGACAGGTCAGTCATCTAAAATTATAAGTAAATACCTCAGAATACGATGATTAATCCTTCATCACCCTACCCCTCCATAATCCCACTTCCCTTGTATGTTCTCTATCTGGTCTATATAAATTTGCCTATCAGTGAATGTATGTGATTTGATTTTAGCATTTTCAACAGTAATATACTCAGAACTGCACATAGCCAGGATTTTAGACTCCTGACACGAGTTGCCCCAAAAGCATTCCATTTATTATTGTATTTTATGAATTCATTTAACACTGTTTTAGTGCATACGGTTTAGTGACACCTTGTGGTGTACAAACTCCCTACAGATCATCCAAAGTACAAAATCATCCAAATTTGTGGCCCTGATTACATTTTCTAATTAGTTAGCCACTTTACTTGACAAGATCTCAACTAAAAGACACATTAACACTCTTACTTGTTGACACTGTGCATGATGTTTCCTGGCCAGGCCAGTTCAACCTTCAGTTGGCCCTTGTGCTCCACAAAGAAGTCCACCAGGGTCCTGGTTACTGTGGCTGACGTGTGAAGAAAAAAGGCAGGGATCCATAAGATAGCTCCCTCCAGCTTCTTCAGGTTGAGGAAGAAATTATTCCTGTCTTGAATGGTCAGCAGATTATTGTAGTACCTCTCTAGGATGCTGGGGTTGAAGGTGGTCAGGTTGGTCTTCTTGCCGACATCCTTGGAGTAGACCTCTGTGGGAGCGAAATTGCATCGGAACACGAAGTCGGCCTGGTCGATTTCTGGGCCGCAGTGACTGCCTGTCAGGATGCCGCTGTTGCCCACCACAGAGCATATACTGTAATGCTTGTTGTGGATAGGAGAAGTGTCTGGGAGCAGGGATTTGAAGTTGTTGCTGATGGAGAAGACATACTTGTGGCTGGAGTAGTCAAAGTGCATGAGCTGGCCGACATGAACGCTGTTTTTTGTGAGGGAGAAGTTGTTGGGAATGTCAATGTAGCTGAAGATATCTTTCCTACAAAAAAGAAAAATTCTTTAACATTTTCAAGAGAAACTGAAGATGTGCATTTGTAACCCTCCAGTCTAACACCATCATATCTTTATAACAACATCCAGCCACTGCACATTAATAAAATTACTACGAACCCATTTAACAACCGACATCAGCCTCTATAAGTACAAATGTGATGCAGTTACAAGATACAGCGCATAGGTGCAAAGCTATCACTTACTGTGCAGTTGGAATTGACAGAGTTGAAACAATTAGATTATTTCATCAGTCTATCCACGGAAAAGTAAACAGGAGCTATTCTGGAAGCGGTATCGAAAATGAATGAATGAACTTTTCTGAAAGGAAAAAGATAGCTTTCTCTATTTTAGATTATAGTTAAGTAAATAAGTTTCGGGTTTGCCACTGTTGATCAAACTGTGATGGGCACTTTTAACTATTTTCTTATTTCTGTTAGTAATTAGTTCATTAATTGATAAACTAGCTGATTAAATTGTTAGTTGCAGCTCTAATATCTGTCTCTAATATCTGTAGCAGATTAATTTCTGTTTTTTGGGGGGGATTTTAAAGGAGTCTGGAAAGTCTGGGACATTGCTGATGAAAGGTGAAAGTATTAAGTTACAAAATTTGCAATGATATTGTTAACGCAGGACTTTTACAGGACTTATCTACTGATGCTGAGGCTCATTAACATACCATAGACTCAACTTTCTTGCAGTAACAGTGTCACAGTATTCAAGATGGAGCAAACCCTGCTTACTGTTAATCCTGCGGGGCGCAAGATACTCACAGGTGTAAACCCTTTAAGAAGAGCAGAGAATAGTTGAGAATTAAAATCTCTCACCTCTGCTGATGAAAAGCAGTCTTGTTGAACTTCCATTTGAACGGTTTTCCTTGGAGCTCCTCATTCAGGGCATTAGTTAAGGGGATGAAAGAGGGGTCCAGGAAATTCATTGCGAACTGAGACCTGTGAACAACAATCACAAAATATGTATTATTATGGTTGGACCATTTGACCACTTATACCCTCTGGAAAAGCAAAACACTGGATCTGCGACAGAATCTGTTTATTAACAACTTACATACATTTACAACAGCAGATCAGATGGATTAAAATCCCTTTCATAATGCCATATGGACAAATAATATTTTAGCTGGATGATGATTCTTTTGCTCATGAATGCATCGTATTTAATAAGCTGACCGTGACAGAAGAAGTACTTAGATCTCCTACTCACGTAAAAGCAGCAATAAAACACTGCAGGAATACTAATATAATACAAGTAAAAGTAAAAAAAAAAAAAAAAAAGTAGTGTTCACATAATAAAAATGTACTTGATGTTAACACAAAAATACCAAAAGTACCACAAGTAAAAGTACTAACTGTGGAGAATGACCAGTTTCAAAACCATTTATCATACTTATGGGATTGCAGATGCATTAATGTCTTCCTATCTTTTTAATGCTGCAGCTGGTAAAGATGGGGATAATTTTAGTTACTTTATACACTGCCTGGTAGCTTATGAATAACCAGGGACCATCTATAATAACACACATACAGTATATTCATATATGTGCACATATACGTATATATTTTTCTCTCTCTTCATATATCTGTGAACCTGTCCGTTTGTTTCCTCTTTTGTTTGTTCATGAGAAAATTAATAATACATTTCACTAAACTAAACTATAATAATACATAAGAATTTATTAGTTAATATAATAGCATAACATTTGTCTTTGGAGTAGTACAGTAGAATTATAAAAGAGCAAAAAAGGAAAGGAAGTACAAATACGCCAAAATTGTATTTAAGTATAACACTTAGTAACTATATAAAGTAGTTTTAGTAATTGGTTACTTTCCAACACTGATCATATGTTTTGTACGTGTACTCTCAAACTAACTGCATTTCTTTCCCCTGAAATGAAGGAGTCGAATATGGAGTGGAAATACTCAAGTGTCTCAGTCCCTGTACACATCATCATCATCATCATCATCATCATCAATTTCAAATATCATTCCTACACGCTGTATACAGCATATTGTCTATAAACATATCATACTGTACTTAACCACCTTGGTGTAACATGTTACATCAATCATCTCATATTTTTGCCAGCATCGTTTGCGCTCTTTTTATTCTTTTTACAAATTACAGAAACAGTCTGATTTTATGTTCATCTTAATATGCACCTCTGTTTTACTCACCTACCTACCTGTATGTAAATTATAATTATATCTTTATTTTTGCCTATAAATGTTCGATTCCACTATAGTTCTAGTAGAGCAGCGTTGAATAAGAGTCAGATACTTGGCCAGTAAAGCTGATGATCTGATGATGATGATGATGATGATGGTGGTGATGCACATCTTAAGGCCTACAGATGCTGTATGTCTCGCAATGCAACATCAGCACGTCGGACAGCTCACGGGTTGATGGGCAGGAAGCGCAGGCCAGATGGAAATGAAGGTGATGTGTTGAGCTTGTGCATCACATCCAGACTGAATGGTGCGCACCAGGCCTGACTGCTCTGGCTTTATTTACAACAACTCCTGTCTTCATCACGTCTACTGCCTACATTCACTGAAGAAAAAAAAAATATATATATATATATGTCTGTATATACAGAGTACGCACCGAAATCCTGCATGGAACATAATCCTCGGGCCTCCCATGTAGTATTTAGAAGATGCGAAGAAGCTGTCTTTTCTCAGGGACACATAGCTGATGAGCGACAGTATGAGCACAGCGACGCACAGAATAACCAAACCCAGGGCCTTGGCGATGCGGACCATCTTGGGCGCGTTTTCATTCCCTGTTATGTAGCTGCAGCGAGGCGTTGGCCTATGCTGTCATCGCCGGGCCTGCACACTGCTGCTGTCCGGTTGCAAGATACAGACAAACTGGCGCTCATCGGCTCATATAATCGTATAAAATGGACTGCTGGTGGTGGTCTGCTGCATGATGAAGATGCCGCGGCTCGGTCCGCTCTCATTCCTCTGCCTGCCTGACTGTCTGTCTGTCTGTCTGCCTGCCTGCCTGCCTGCCTGCCCAGCCCCCCACTAACTGCCGCTGCGACTCCCCCTCAGGCTGCCGGCTTAATCAAGGAGATGGAGCAGAAATGCGTGTCAACACACACACACAGCCAGATAAAAGACAAGTCCTGTCCACGACCAGCAGCAGCAGCAGCAGCAGCACCCCCCACCATCACCACCACCTCCACCACCCCTCACACACACTCAACACACAATGAGCCTCTCTGCTGCTCTGGGCATAAAGGAAAGCTTGTTCAATTATGAAGTGAATGAGATAAAAATAGAGGGATCAGAGAAGCACACAGTGAAATCACCTGACATGTGTCCACCTGACTGATTTTTAATCTGAATATCATTTGAGTAAATTTGAGGTACCCGTACTGTGATTGTAAACTTCCCTGTATCCAGAGAGAACTGTAGTTTTTACTTTCAGAAGGGTCTCGGTGGGTAAACATGCATCATCCATCATGATGGCTTCCTGATCTTACTGTGGGTTTTATTGCTGCTCTGTTCAGTTTAATTGCAAGCGTGAACATGAGTTTACTAAAAAAAAAAAACTATATGCACTATACCTGTTTACCATAAGTGAACGATTCAAAACACAAGCGAGTGAACTGAAACAAATTTTTTTTAAAAAAAAGCACTTTTTTATTTGGAAGGATTATTTCTGACCCTTCCGATGTATTTCACATTATATCCAAATAAAACAAATAAAACACACATTATGTAGCATTCACAAAACATCGAACTTTTTCTTATTTTTACAGGTTATGTACATTTTTTTTTTACTTTTTTTTTTTTTTTTACAGTAAGCTTATCTTGGTAAACATGAACAACATCCATTCATAATCACATACTTCAAAGTATCCATGCATATATAGACAGGTATTTCCACACTACACTGTCATATATGTCACATTAGAATTGTGTTACATTTGCAGAATACCGTATATACTGATGCCAGAGTATTAAAAACTTTAAAAACAAACAAACAAAAAAAGACTGAAGATGTGCTGGTATGTTAGCTGGTATTAAGTGTACCTCATGACTCACATCCATTAATTCTCCCTTGTGCTTAGTCATTTTCCTGGAATGTGCCGAGTTCGGACACAAACAAACACAAAGAGAACATTTTAGAAAAAGACATTCAGATATATTACCATCGAGCTGCCAAGATATTGCAATTTTACATTATTATGATATGTTTTTGTTTTTTTTAAAGAAACAGACAGTAAACTGAATTAACACAGGCACTTAAAGATCGAAACCTGTCATTTGGCATTCGTACGGTGCACACGGTATAACAAGTGAAACACAGGTTTGCTTTGAAACATGATGACCACCTCAAATTAGTTACAATTCAGGGGACAAATACACATTGTTACTACTGCATAATGACAACACATCACTTTCTGCAGTTGAGAAAGGTGGAGGGGAAGAAGGCTCCTTCGCCGTCACTTCCTGGTGAGCCCCATGGGCTGTCTTCCCCACAGCTCATGTCCTCACAGGAGTCCTCACTATGAAAGAAGAGGAGGACATAAATACTGTGCTTGCAAAATCCACCTATTAACATTTGTGAGTAACTAAAAGCTAATTTAACAATAACTCATATATGTCTAAATCTCCTTTTGTTGGTTGATTAGTGTTCACAACTTGTAGGTGCAACAAGAGCAGCAGAATATTGGAACAATTAACAAATATGCATTCAATCAACGGTTGTAGCCTACTGTACTTCACCAGCTGCTTTCTCCAAAGACCAAAGATTGGAAAGTCAAATAAGCTAATCAGACTGAAAGGTTAATGTGATATGAACACAAGTTTAATTAGGCAATTTTAAATATTAAATGATCATCTCTCGGTTTGTTCATGTTCAACTACTAAAACGCAATCCGCTTTTGTGTAACGTGTCCTTTCACTCACAAACAATCTTTGACTGAACACAAACACCAGCTGCAGAGAGCACATTAACCAGAGAACAGCTAGCCCTCTCTGAATTCAAGTCAGTTAGCTACAAGTTGTGAGGAATTAATTGCCAGACAATTTCTTTTTAATATTAGCCACAATTCTGTCTTCACATTCAATGCATGGGCAAAACACACCCAAGCTGTGTTTGTCAACCCACAATTTAGTCCACTGAATAATATGTGAGACTTGGCTTCAATCTCCTCTACAATCACAACTGTTATCTTGTCTACCAAAAATTATGATCTTCTCTTCTGGTCAGAGGCTATTCCTGACTAGACTTTCATTTGTGCTGGCATTATATCAGAGAAAATGGCAAGGCAGGTGCCATCATCGTAAGTCGATCACAGGTGTGTGATTGAATTAAAATGGGATTCATGGGGCTTATTTATGCTCAGCATCTTTCATGAATTGAATGTGACTAAGTTCCAGTACAAATCTAGGAACATTTTTATATATAAAAAAAGGTCCTCGGTTGGCAAGGTGACTTTTTCAGGAACACGTTTAACAACAGTAATGTTTTTTAAATTACTGTTTACAACTGTTATTTTTCTAAGTGATCAATTTGAGGACTTTAAGGAAACAGAAAAACTTGTGTATTAACCTCTCACTCTTGTCCCAGCTCCCCTCAGGAATAGTCGGCAGACCAGGTACACTGAAGTGATTTGCCTGAAGATTCTGTGCCGTCCTCCTGGACACGATCCAAACAAGCTTTTTGTTGTCTGGTTTATTACATTCACTTGAGCAATATTCAGTCATGCACTTGGCCACAAGTTCCTTCCAGTGGAGAAGCTCGCTGTCATTAATCTGTGAAGGAGACAAACAGGAAACATCTGAAAGGCTGCAGACAGAAACAGAGTCTTAAAATGTGCTGTCATCAACAAGCGTTGTTTCGTTTCCAGACATACTGTAGGGATACATGTTTATAATAGAAAACAAAGAAAAGTAAGAAATGACTGTCACTGGACAATGTCACTGGAGAAGTAAACAAATGAAATGCATCTTAGCAACAAAAAAAAAAAGATTGAAATGCTACTCAATGTGACATTCTAGTCTTAAAATATAGTGTGCTGCTAAAACAGTAACACAAAAGGTGAATTCCAAATCTCTCAGCAGTGGATGAAAATGTCCAGAGAAACACAGGGAAATAAAAGTCTTGGCTATTTGTCAAGAGTATAAATCTGACAACAGACACTGAAAAGGACCTAATGGAAGCAATGTATTAGAGCTGCAATGATTAGCCGATACGCTATATCGCTATATCGCCGATACGCTATATCGCTATACGATATAAATTTTATTGGATACAATTCTGACAGTCACTTTATTGAAATTTTAAGTAAAACTAGCAAAAAAGTACACGTTCAAGTTGGTTAAAAAAAAAAAAGCTTTCTATTTCTAGTCTTCTATGAAAGTGAACTGTGTAAGGTTTGGTTTTGGACTATTGGTCAGACCAGTCAAGACATTTCAAGACATTACCATGGTTTCTGATAACTTGTGACAGTCATTTTCCACTCTAAGTTGACATTTTATACCGCAAACAATAGTAATTAAATGGGAAAACAGTCAGTTGTTGAAGTCCTACTGGCCTAATCATGTTATACCTTAAGGTGTTTTTGGAACTGCTGGACAATCTTCAAGAAGGTGATCGATTGGAGGGCGTCAAATTTCTGAGCAATGAGGGACAGTGCCAGCACCGATGGCTGTGAAGGAGAAATACAGCAGATACGTAAGTCCTGGACCACAAAGTGAATGCTGCTGTGCTGAGAAATTGAGGCCTGAGAACCATCCTTACTTTTGCTTTAGAGAAAACAAGCCGGCATAAGCAGGCTTTTAGCTGGGCTTCCAGACTCCCAATGCTTGGGATCTCCTCCCTTAAAATATAGAATGAATCCTAATGTGATCCACCAGCACAAACCTCATAAAGCAGAATCTAATTGACCCACTCCATGCAAAGTGGAGCAATGCATCAGCAATGACAACAAAAGTAAGAGGAAATAAAATGAAATGTTTACCTTCCGACAGACAGGGACGTGAAGGCTGAGTAGTAGAGGTGCAGAAAGGTTAAGGCTGTGACAACTTCAGGCTCCACACTGAGCTTCTCTGAGATGATTTTCTCCATGCGACAGAGGTCTGACACAGTGAACTTGCTTTGGCTGATGCGAATGAGTTCATGGGTGGGTGAGACATTGCTCTCTTCCTCAACCATTTTGGCTGCAATGTGAAGACAGCAGACTCCAATACAGGGCAAGTGCTTGGGCTGTACCTATCACAATAACACAACAGTCATAAGTGTGAGACAATATCCCGTGATTCAAAGTCAAACCAGGTCACTTGTGCTTTCTTCTTACTGCTGATAGTAAACATGCACAATTGTTGACTGGTTGTAGACTGATTCACATTGCAACTTCAAACAACATATTACGCTTAAATGTTGTGAATGTTGTGTATGTGAAAGTCATACCTTCATAACGGTGAGGAATCTGTCAAGCAAATTGACAGCATGAACAAAGGTTTGTGTGCTGTAGCCAAAGAAACTGGTCAGGCCCCACAGCTCCTCCACTCTGCTGTCTCTGCATTTCGCAGACACTCCACTGTGATTCTGAAAACGCACAGTTGCATGAGAGTAAACTCATATGTCTTCACAGACAGCCTGAAAAGTAAAATTAGGTCAGTGGATTACCTCTGTGGAGGCTGACTCCATCAGCTTCAGGCCAGTCTCTCTGGGAAGAAAGTTGTGCTCTTTTGCACAACAGGACTTCAGCTCTTTCAAGAGTAAGCTGTCAATAGCTTGAAGTTCCCTCATCCTGGAAAACAACATATTTCAGTGGTTCAGCATTGCAATCCAAGAGAACATTAACAACTTCACAACAATAAACTCCCCTTCAGACAGAATGAGACGAGCAGGGCATATAAATGTCGTCTACCAGACCACACCTACTGGGTGTCAGGTATCACTTGCGACCCTAACTCGACCGCCCTAAAGCTTACAAATCCCTGCACTTCTTTGAGAATAACGCAATTGGTACAATATTATAAACTGTAAAATGGAAATAATGTATACAAATGTGATGCTAATGCAAAATAATTAACGACACTAGTTTGCACCAGCGTTGAATGTGAATGTCTGCTGAACAACAGAAACTAGGTCACACAGTCAATCACAGACGGGACACTATTACACATTTCAGAAGAGGAGGAGTAAATACTCTTGAACTGGTAGATTTCGGCTCTTCACATAAGAAGTTCGGATATACAACAACACCCATAGATGCCTATATACTAAAGGCTTAGAAAACGCAAATAGCGCCAACGTTAGCTAACTTAGCTAAGGTAGCCTTCTGTCGTAATTCAACAATCGGTCATCTTACCTTGCCCAGAAGCCGCCAACGTGCAGAATAATAACAACACTGCAACGTATTTACACTCAGATCTTCATGTTTCCATTTTGAGTTCTGATGGTGTGTGGAAAAGGTAAAAAACAAGATCCTTGATCGCTGTTGAAAAGAGAGGGTCCGCCCTGAATAAACAAACAACCGCTGACCTGTTCTTAAACGACAATGACCATAATGCACCACTGGAAACGCCTTTACGTCGTCATAAACTGTAGAAGAAAAGCGGATGTTGACTGATTATTTCAAAGAGTGAGCGCTAACGTTACTTTTTTTTGTAGTTTCGGTGTCACTCAAACAAATATAGACCTAAGCAAGATAGCAAGACAGTGTGGACTAGGCTAAGTATTAGCGCCAAGGTACACCAAATACAGATAGCGTGCTAGCTAGCAACTGATGCTGTTTCCATGGTGATGAAACTTTACGTTTAACGACAATTTACAGACAAGAAACTAGCGAGCTGTTGATGTTAGCTTCGTGGAGTACAAGGAGTTACAACTTAGCTATTTAATAGTTAGCTGCACCAACAGCTTGATTACTAATGTGAACGGAGATGTCATTGGGGTTCCAGTCCTCTGATCCGCAGAGTATTGGGCTTCCCAGCAATAACGGTGCTCCCGTTTTACGATCTGAACCTTCGCTGAAGCATGAGACAAATGGTAAGTCAGCTAAGGCAGGGAAACATCGATTGGCCAGCATGCTAGTTGGATAGTTTCGTTAACTTGCTGTTGTGGAATTTTCGTTCAGCTTTCTTTACAGAGACCCCTGACGCTTCCCTTCGGCTGAGATTTAACAGCCTGACACTGGATGAATTGAGGTAGCTAAAACTTTATTCCCTTCTCATTTCCTGAAGCGCCAAAATTCCTCCTGTTTTCTGACAACCTGTTCATTTTAGATTTTAGCTTCTAACTCATGAACAACACATCAAATCGAAATAGACAATGTGTTGTCTATTTCGATTTGATTTATTAATGGATCTACAAAACGGACAACCCGAGGGATGACATGTTAAAGTGAGAACTCTTGTCTCAAACATGGTACCAAGTTATTAAAAGACAGTCTCAAACATGCAACAGAAAATAAACAATAGAATCAAAATAAAATTAAAGTACATCAGTCCATCATCCAAATACACCTACTGTAAATAACACAAAAACAAAGTAACGGCTTAAGAGCAATGTCATTAATAACCTGTCACCTTACTTCATTAATTTGGGAAGTCCGAACTTGACCTCTGACTGTCTCTTTAGGTTACTTGATATTTAAAGTAAAGTCACGGTATGCTCTATGATATCACTATATATACACACACCCTCCTAATTTTCATGTGTTTACAGTGAGGAGCTTGATAGGCGCACCAAGGAAACACAGAGGCTTCAGGACGAAGTGGAAAATGCAACCAAACAAACCTTGGAGAGGTTTGGCTGCACATATGGTACCCTCAGCTCACCTGGACGTATGTGCCACAACCACAGGTTGAATGTCTGTGAGTTCTGTCAGCATCACTCAACATTTTGGCAATGTAGCCATAGCCAGACACATGAAAAACTGTTGAATTTAGTGTTTGTTTCACCCACAATACCCACACTATCATACATTGCCTGAAAACCATGCAAAATGGTAACGGTGAAAGTTCATCTCAGCTATCTAGTTTATATGATTCCTGAAAAAGTTGAATCTAAAAACAGTCTGGATATTTTTAAACTTAAAATAAATAAGTTAAAAGTAAGATAAGTGAGAGCCTGGTCTATTTAACTGTTGCATGAAGGCATGTTTCAACAAGCCTTAACTTTGACAATATAAACAGTATGCTTTTTAAGCTTCCTTTATTCTTTTGGCAGATGACTCATCTGAGGATTCCACCATTCTTTCAGCCCACCAGCACACAGGGACTCACCCCCTGGTCTATGATCACGATAGTTTAAACCAAGGGGTTACACATAGGGATATCTGCTCTCCTGGAGAAGAGGTGTTTGAAAATGTCACAAATGACTGTCTGCCACAGCTGTCTGACTTGCAACTCAACAAGGTTCAAAAGTTCATTTCAGCCATCAGTCTTATTACTTTTATGTTGTCTTAGTGGCTTGATTGGTAAGGCTTTCTCTGTGTTATGTATCATTTGACAGAAACATGATCAACCTACACGAGAGACATTCAGTGGTGACAAAGCTGTCATGAACCTACAGACTGAGTTGCATAAAGTCCAGATGGAGAAGGACGTTCTATCTGACCTCAGGTGAACACCTGAACACAGTTTTACTTAGGTAAAGAAATAGTTTAAAATCATTTTGACCCACAGATCTTTTTATTTGTAGATTGAAGGATTCAAGGAAACATGTTGATCAGATGGAAAAGATGCTGTACATGTTGGAGGAGCTCCAAAACATCAAAAGGGCGGGGGACCAGAAGCTGCAGGAGACGGAAGATGAGGCCTTGGCACTTAACAGGAGGGTAGAGACGTTGGAACAAAACGTAAAGGAAATGTACTCTTCACTGCTATCTCCAGAGAAACAATGTGGAAACAATGCCATCACCGGTCGTCACACTGCCACTAGCTCGAGACAGCTATCCACGGCTCCTACATTAATTGAGGAATTTGACAATGAGACAGACAGGCTGCAAAAGAGTCTTTTTTTGGTAAGTACTAGAAGTCAGTTTTGGGCCGCTGACTCAGCATCGGTGTGTTTTAGACACAGACTGACATTTTCCCTCCTCCTGACTATTCTTTCATGTTTTTTATGGCAGTCAGCAGAACAATTGGAGACTGAAGACTGCAAAGGAGCAAATAAGCAAACAGACAGGTAATATAACAGAGAGCTGCAGTGTTTAGGCTATACATTTCTTTGTCAAATGCCAAAAAATTAATCAACAGCTGATGATATAAGATCAGTTCTTAAATATTCTTTACATTGTACTATTCTAGAATTGAAGACCTAATTGCAAGTCTCAGCCAGGAGATGGTGCTGTTGAATGACAAACTGAGCTCATCGAAAGACAACGGTGTCAATTTAAGTGCCAAGTTGGAGCTGCTAAAGTAGGTGTTCAAATCCCCTGCTTGTTTTGTCCAAGGGTGTTTGCATTATACTTAAAAGACCAGACATTGATACATGCTTGTCAAAAGATGTACACTTTCTACACCCAGGAAACTTGCAGAGAGACAGACATCACTGCACCAGGTTCAAGTCAGTGAACTTGTGTCAGCTCTCTCTAGCCATAAACATACGGTAAGAAGGAATGGAAAATAATATTATGAGCAATAATGTTCACGATATGTGTGGAACAGTAAAACAAAAAACAGATTAGACAAACACAACAGCTACCACATGAGTTTAACAGGATTGTGATGGTCTCACAAACCATGATTATCGATGTGGAAAATCAATACTGACAAAACTCCCATCTTGTCTAGGAACTGCAGATACATTCCATGTTACCATGAAAACAAAACTATTTTTTATGTGATTTGTGGCATTGTAGGTTTATTGTCTGGAGCAGCAGCTCATTCAGGCTCAGTCCCAGCTGGTGGACGCCCAGAGAGAGAAAGAGCGATCTTTACAACAGGCAGAGGAGCTTCAGTACCTGCTTGGTCAACTTAAGGTGCTGCAGCAAACCATGAGCATTAAACCAGCATTTTGTCTCTTTTTTTATCGTACATGTTTACGACAAAGAACACTGTTTAAAGTGGAGATTCAAATCAGGTTGACTTTATGTAATTTGGATGATACTTCTAAGTAGCGTAAAGAGCTGGTGATGTGTGACCTGCTGATGAAAGAGCTTCATGCCAATGGAGTTGCAGGTTAGGGGATGGAATTGCTGGTTTACCCACTGAGGCTATACATCCTGTCCCAGTAACATCCTCAATACATTCTTTTCTCATCAAGATCATCTGTATTGTGGGGCTGTAATTTTGTGACCCGAAAGAAAGGAAATGACTGTCTGTCTATTCAGAAATAAAATTTTGTCCATTTGGCCCCATTTTTGAGATCATATTTCTTCACACTCTCAAAAGATTTCATGTTGTTCATCCTTGTAAATAGTTATCCCACTGTGCCTCCTGCTTTGTCCTCTAGAGGTGCAGTGAGCAGCAGCAGTGTGAGCTCCAGGAGGAGGTAAAGGCCCTGAGAGGACAGCTGGAGGTGACCAGGGAGCAGCTCCGCAGAGGTGGGGAGGAGAACACCTGCTTGCAGGCACTGCTGGAACAGAAGGCCCAGGAGGGGAGGAAATCCCAGGAACTCCTAGAGGAGAAAAACAAAGAAGTCAAGCTCAGGCAGCAAGACGCCCAACAGGTAATAAACCATGGAGTGTGTGTGTGTGAGAGAGAGAGAGAGAGAGAGGGAGATACTCCTCTATCATACATTACCAGTTACAGATGTTTGAAGCATACAGTTAAGATTTAAGTCATGATACTGTAACCTACCCATTTTGATGGATCACTGAAATAAAGCTTAGCTGATTTTTTTTTTTTTCAGCATCTTGCCAAGTTGGAAGAGGCTGAGAGGCGGTGCCAGACCCTGCACGCAGACAGAAAGACACTGAGGCAGAAGGTGGATGATCGAGAAAAGATGATGAATGTTCTGAGATTGCAGATGGAGAGGAGCAGCCAGATGACGGTGAAGCACAGCAGCGCCATCGACAACCTTCACCAGGAGAACAGCCTCCTCAGCAACCAGCTAAACCAGCACAAGCTAGAGATCCAGCAGCTCAGGGTCAGGAGCATAACAGAAACCTTCGCTGAAATATAATTACAACATTGAGCTATCATGTCATATCATTACATTATCAATAATCTCCCACTTTTTGTCTCCTCATGTGCAATGTGCTGATTAGGTTGAGTTAGACCAGCGCAAATCAGACCTGGCTGCTGCAGAGCAGGAGAGGCAGCGGCTACAGGCCTCTGTGGATGAACAAAGTCAGCATGTCCAACAGGAATGTCTGGAGAAACAGCAGCTCACCACCCAGGTGGAGCTCCAGCATGTGGAGTTACTTACCCTCAAGAGTGAGTTGTGCTTTACTGAATATTAATCACTACACAGGAGAGCAGCATCCATCATAGTTCAAACAAAACCCCGGTTATGATAACAAACTCTATCTTTGTCATGATAATCATGACTGAATGAATAAATGGTTTTACTTTCATGTCTGGTCATTTACATGACCTCATATGATTATTGAGACACATTAATCACCAACACATCTACATTCCAATATGTAAACCCACAAGCATCTAACAAATACAACTTTAAACACACATTTTAAAAGCCAACATTTAGTGACAAAGAAATTAGATAAGAATATGCATATGGCTGTACAAATATAAATATCACATACAATACTATGTAAAACATAATTAAAACAGAATGTGATATTGTGATAATCCTTATTGACCTATACTCAATTGGAAACAGCCCAAAGACAACACATTTGATGTTTTACCTCATCAGCTTCACTGATTTTTGTAAATATATGTTTATTCTGAATTTGATACCAACAACACATTGCTGTACACATAAGACTGGGAAAATTGTGTACTGCTCAGAAATCCTCTGTTTGGAACAATCCACAGGTTAACAGGTAGCAGGTAATAGTATCATGACTGGGTGTGAAAGGGACAACTCGAAAGGCTCAGTTGTTCACAAGCAAGGATGGGGCAAAATAACAAAACTTTTACATTACTGTATGAACTCAAACGTCCACCATGACCCAGAGGACTTTCATTATCTCTGAACTAGTGTAAACTAGAGGCCATTCGCTCATTCACTAGGAACTACATGGTGCTGTTTCCAGAAAGCGCTCTGCTCTCAAGTCGTTGGTTTTTGTTTTGTTTTGTTTTGTTTTGTTTTAGCAAATGATCTTTTTGTCCTGCTGTGTTTAAAAAAACAAAGAACCATGTTAGGTATGTTATCACTGTCAACCAAGCCCTTCTATTGTTTTGTGTATTTGTTTTAACTGTTAAAGTGTGTGTCTCTCGGTGGATGTATTGCATGTGTTTGTGTGGGCCCGATTTCAGAGGAGCTCAGACAGCTGAAACAGCTCCACAGCTGTAAGAAGGAGGAGCACGAGGGTGTGGTACTGAAGCTTCAGAGTCAGCTAAGGAGCGTTCATGATGAGCTGGACCAGGTCAGGAGCACCCTGAGGACCCTTGAGGGAGCTGATGGACATGGTTAGATAATTTAAACTGAGCCTTAATTAAAAGATGTCATGTACAAAGATGCATTTGGGAATTTTCTTCTGATCTACATCCAATTTATGATCTAGTGGAGAGATAACAGTGATTTACTTGGACTGTAATGAAATTTAGGAAAGCTATCAACTCTTGTTCAAAAGACAACCAGTCTAGTCGAATGTCATTGCAAATATTATATTTCCTCCTCCGCTACGTTCCAGTCGGACAGATGTCTGATGTCTGTGTGTTACCAATATGTAACCCTACAAGCATCTAACTTCTAATTTAAAGGATTTCCCCTTGGGGATGAATAAAGGAATTCTGATTCTGATTCTGATATGCGCAGCACCTTGATATTCTCCCTGCCCTCTTTTTGCTTCTCTGTCTCTGTGTCACTTCATCTTGTGGCTTTGTCTCTCAGGCCTCCAAGCAGCCATGGACATGCAGGAGAAGATCACTGCCAGGAGAGAACAGATCGACTCCCTGCAGGGCAAAATCCAACATTTAGAAGAGACTGTGGAGAAGCTGTACCAGGTGAAAAGTCTAATGTGTTTGTGTAAATCAATCAAGCTAGATTTAGAACTTTTCACATGCTCCTACTTTTGATAGTAACAAATAATTCAACTTTGCTTTTAGTTCAGATTTTTCATAAGTCTCTGAAATATAAATGTAATTTTATGGACTTTTTTCTGAATACTTTAGTTCTGCCATTCACCTCATGAAGAGCCTACCGTCTCTGATCAGTAACCAAAATAAAACCCACTTCCTTTGCAAGATTTTTATTAATGACTTTCATTAATTCTTCCAAATATACATCTAGCTCTGACTCAGGTAGAAATGAAACTGTGACCAGTGGCAGCTCAAGAGTGACTTCATGTGACTTCATTTTTCCTGCTGAAGAACAAACCTGAAATCTTTAGCATTTCAAACTTGTCTACTGGGAAAACTTTTCCCAGCCCCAAAAGACTAGAATTTAACATCCACACCATTTGTTATGTTTTTTGTTGACTCTCCCTATCTTATCCAGGAAAAGCGCTACCAGAGCCTGGAGCACCAGCGTCACCTCCAGGAACTTAGCGTCGTCAGTACGGAGAAGAGACAACTTAGCAACGAGCTGGAGGCCCTTCGCTCCAAAGATAAACAGTTAATGGAGCGGATCGGCCAGCTGGAGGCAATCCTTCACAAGGTGGTGATCATTTACACTTTATTCTAGTCATTACGTTACCACCAAATTATATCTCGAGTTGTCAAGTTGAGTCCGTGTAAACCCAATTTTTTTTACCAAAGAGCAGTTTTCAAAAACTTTTTGCAAGCTAGTAGCACTGAAGTGTAAGTGCCTTTCTTTCTTTCTTTCTCCGTGTCCCCTGCACTCTTACAGTTATCTCATGACTGTCCACTGTCTAAGGAAGGTTAGTTAAGAAAGGTCTTAAAAATAGACTGGTGAGCCACAGCTCTCTTTCAAGTTTTGCTGTCACTTTTCTCCAGTTATTATCTCTCTTTGCAACAAAAATTTGAGTTTATATATTCAAGGGGAACTTTCTCAGTCTTGCACTGTCTCTGGTTGTGTCCAACATTGCCTTATTGTTTCATATGCTCTGTGTCTTCTTAAAGATGTCAGAGAGCTTTGCAGACTGTCAAGATTTTATCCAGCTGCAGGAGCAGGAGTTTTTCCGTCTGAAACTCCAACATGTCCTGGACTTAAAGGTAGAGCTGATTACACATAAAGAGTCTTTTTGTAAAAGGAAGCAAAGGGAGTAGATCCTATCCACTCAGTATGCCTACGTGTAGGAAAATATGCCCTTATATTTTATGTTTATATTTCTCCTCTTCAGTTTGATAGAATTGTCTTCATCCAGCCAGGCTTGCTTTTCAACAAATCAATAACCTCTTGTATCTTATCTGTAGGAGTTCAGAGGACAGAATTTGCACACAGCTCTGAATGTACCTCCACCTCACCTGACCCCTGTGTCCCCATCTGCACTCACTGCTCAGCCCTCCTCCCAGCAAGCCTCCAACTCCCTGACCACGGTACAGTCAGGAACTCCTTATATTTCTCCTAGCTCCTACAGTTCCAGCCCATCAAATTCATGCGTGAATCATTGTTTATTTGGATGGACAGATAGAGGCTCAGCACATCTGCTAGGCCTTTAAATCAAAAACATACACACATCATTGCATTCCTGTGGCAAGGGAAGAAACTCGAACAGTAAATCATTTCAACATAGCAGTGATATACTCTTTGTTTGTTTTGTCTTTTAGTGCCATAATGCTACACCAATATTGTGTTATTTTAACTGACTTAAGCATGATAAAAGATATTGTTGTCACAGAAATTGATTTTGCAATATTGTCCTGCACTCCCTGGTATTTCTGTTCAAATGCACGTTAATTAGATCAACTACTTGTAATACTGACATGACCACAGCAGTGCATTGACGTTGTCTTTCTCTCCTCTCTCTTCCTTCGGCTGCTGAACCCAAAGAGGCAGCAGGAGAGCCCCACCCAGGAGCTCAGGTCTCTTGTCAAAGAGCTGAGGGCCGTGATTTCAGAGAACCACAGACCACACACAGATAACATCGCCGCTGGCAGCAGCTTCCACAGGAGGAGGTCCGCGCCGGAGAGAACCACACCGTACGTCTGGCTCCGTTCCCACACACTGCAAGGATTAGCTTTGCTCTTAGGCTAGTTTAGGTCACATCTGAAAATCATGTGATGCTAAGAGAGCATTAAGTCACTGGAATGAAGGAGGAGAGGACTCCCGTACATGAGTGGTTTCATTAATCCCACGGTTTCATTGCTTCTGCTGTAATATGCCTTAAACAGATCAGACAAACTTTGTATAATTTAAAAACCTCTTAGTGTCTTCTCCAATCATCTGTTATGTACTTGTGAATGTGATATGCACTTGTATGACGTGTTAATGTATATTTTGTATGTTTTTGTGTGTTCCCCTGCCACCTACAGCAATACTGACAAGGCTGAAGAGGTAAAAGCTGACTGCAGATTTAGAAGAAAAACCTGCACCAGGTAAGGAGCAGCCCCCCCAAACATAACCAGGCCAGTGTCTTTGTTTGCATGCTGTGTGAATGACTTGCCTTGAGGCTATGCGATGGTCACACCATCTATCCATGTGACCTCTTACCCCTCATTCAACATGCAAGGTGCCGGAAAGTGCTGCAGGCTGTGTAATGTGACGTAATGCAAGTCTGTTTGTGCATACACTGTGTACAGCGAGCCACATTTCCCGAAGACAGCTGATCAAAACAGGAAAGTTATCATCAACAAATCCTTCACTGAGAGTGAGTTTTCTTAACTTCTTCAACAAATATATTTGGAGTTTGTTAACCCTTTCATAAATGCAGTGTTCATCTTCATACAATGTAAGATGACAGCTCCAACAAGTAGACGATCAATAAATAATCTACAGGTATTTTAATAACTGTTTAGTTGTTCATTTAAGTGATTGTTTTAAAAAGCAAAAGTGGTCACTCGGCTCTGGTTCTAAATATGATGGGTATTTTTTTTTTTTTTTTTACCATTTGTAGACCAAGCAATTAACTGGGAGTATGATGAGCAGATTAATTAATTTTAAATCTTGATTAAGTCATTAATTGCAGCCTTATATATAAAAAAAACTAAATGTGAATTTTTGGCAACATCAATATTGAATTCTCTAACACACATTTCTTTTCTTGGCCCAGATATACGACGTCCAGTGACTGCAGCGAGGTACACTTCCTCCCTAGAGCTACTCTCACTGGGCCGCAGGTCACCCGTCCACTGTCTCCTGACCGCTGACCCGAACAGCCAGCAGTGACCAACACAACACAACAGATCCGAGGCTGGCTCCTCTTATCAGTAGGTTCTTAATACTGTACATCCTACACACACATTTTATCATATCATTATGAACACAATGTAACAGATTTTGTTTTGTTAGACTAACACTATTTTTTTTACACATTATCTTTTGTTAGAAAAACACTATCCTGAGGAAGAACATGTGCAGTGATTAGGAGAGGAGAGTTAAGGAGAGCCATCTGCTTACACTGACTGAGCCATTTGTGTTGTCAAGATAATGTGTCAGCTGTATTTTACTGCACCATGCTGTATATTAACTGAGAGGCAAAGATGAATTAACATGCACACAAAAGTAAAATACATGACCAATGATAGGAGAGATACACGGACAAATTCTCACACTGATTATTGTATCAACTGTCGCACATAAATCTGCACTGTCACTGTCAAGGATATAAAGAGCCTTCAGAGGCTTCATAAAATTTTGTAAATGTTGACCCTGATCTCTGTGATCACATTCCTCATGACTCATTTAATTGCATTTTTTTTGTCTGTCAGAAAGCTCTTTCTTATTCTGAAAAACTCTGCAGATGAAGTTGTCAAGCCATGCTTTTAGAAAAATCACCAATCAGGCGTATTTTTGTAAGTTATTGTTTAAATAAAGTTTTTATAAAATGAATGAGTTTAAGTTTTTATTTCATACCAGGTGTCATGCCAAATTAAAAAAAAAGTGTTTTTCAAAGTGTAGATGTATCACAGATTTGCACTTTTGGTGTTACACACAGCATGTAACAAGCACAATACAAAGAGTGAGGAATAGTTAACAGTAAAGGATCATCTGTATTAGCTGTTCATTTCATCTGTTTATTTTTTAGACAACAATTAAACTTCAAACCTCTGCTTACACACCGTGCCTAACTGTCCATGTTTACATGAGCTGTGTGCTCCCACGTTTCTTTTTCCTCTTCAGAAGAGAATCTTCCAAGACTGCAGTGAGAAAAAAGCAGATTTTAAACTCACTTACACTTTTTCTCCCTTTTTACAGTGTGGTTTTGAGTAGGCTTTCCTGTACACAAATGCTGTGAACTCATACGCTGGTCTTTTGAAATCCTCCTCTAAATGTATAGTCTTGCCTTTTACCCTTGGTAGTTGTAGTCCTTTGTGACTTACATAACTCCTGACAGCTAAGATTACATGCATCTGTTTCAGCTACTCATTCTGTCAGCAAACCAACTGACGTGAAAGCGACACGAATTGTCTTGAGATTTTGTTTCAGATGGTAGTCCTGATCTTATCACATGTTTTGGGTAACATAGGTATATATATTTAATATATATTTATGTTATTATTTACTCAGTTGATTCACTTTGACTGTGCAGCCTTTCCTGAAACCATTCAACCGTAGTACATAGGGGTTATGGGGAGTTGGACTCTGAACACTGGGGCTGTTGTAAAATGAGGCAATATGTAGCCTTATTACAGACTTGAGTAATGAAGATTATGTTAAAACTACCAATCAACTTGCCAGTATACTTGTATTTTACTGTCTTTTGTTCTGTCCACGTCTTGGTTACTTGGCTCTGTACAGTTATCTTCCTCCTCCTCATGGTCTCCTGTAGGCGCAGGAAGTGCACAGGCACTGTTTACGCACATGTCTGGCTCCAAAATAGATACCACCTTTTCAAATATCTGGAGAGAAATGATGACACCATGTGAATACTGTAACACAGGGTAAACATTTTCTACCTCATTTATTCATCTGCCTTATTTTAACCACTACTACTGGCCTCATAGTAACCCATTAGTAGTCCAGGCTGCTGTTATGTCCAGTTACCTCTGGAGTCATGTGATCCTTATAGTGTGGGTACATAGTTAGAGGATGCTGTTTGAGTTTGTCCTCCACAGCAGTCACATATTCTCTTCGAATCTGCTTTTGGATCATCTGCTTTGAGAAGCAAGCGTGCTCTTTAGAGATGCATTTTCTAGGCTTTTGAATGGAGTTAAGGTTTTGAGTGCCCTGGAAAATAACTGGTGAGACACCTCTGGATGAGACTGACGAACAGTCGGTGAAGCCATCAAGGCCCAAGTTTACAAAACTCCATCTCCTGGCCAAAGATGTCTTGTTTGGCTGGGTTTTATGGTATTTGGTCTGCAGTCTCTCCTTATACCTGAGGAAAAAAAATATCAACTATATATCATGTAGAAATATGGTCTCACACAGAAAATTCACAGAATAATAGGGTCATTCATTGCTGCTACTGAGCACCACAGTCTCTGAAGGAATAATGTGTTTCCATCAGTCTCACACTGAATCTATAATTACTACAATCTGACATAAGACACAAATGTAATTTAAAACTGACAAAGAACTTCTCAGACTCAAGTAATTTTCTTATCTCTGAAGTTTGTTCATAGTGTGCATACAAACTGATAGAAACAGATTGGATGCAAGGACAAAAGGCAAACATATTACAAGATTGGGACAAGTGGAGAGAGCAGACTTTTCCTTCACTTTGATTTTTAGTATAAGTGGACTTTATTTGCACATGAACATTTTTCATATTTGGGCTGCAAGTGCCAAACTTTTTGAGTTTTTTTTTTTTTTTTAAATATCCTTCCAGCTGGACACTCAGTCTGTACTTAAAGAAGATCAGGTACTGTGTCATATCTCTGACAAAAAGGAGATGGTAACAGATAAAAAGCAATTTATAGTATCTACTGAGGGCCCAATGATAATTCAGGCTACTTTGTTGTGATAATTTAGTTTATTCTCTTGGGATCTGATAGATGACTGGCACTATGCATCCTGTTCTTTTTTTGTCTGGATTTTGAGATCCTAAAAAAACATTTTCCCACTTAAACACTCTTATCCATCTTTCTAAACTTTCACAGTTTATGTAAGAGGATAGTATAGTAATTCATCGTGATATCATATTTTGCAGGATCACAGTGCAGTTTGAACTCAGGTCAAGTGTCACTGTTTCCCCCTGAGAGAAAGTCTCCTGCATTTTTACCTGTTTCCACCAGATTAAGTTACAATCAGCAATGAAAGACTGTGTTTTCTGCTTGACTACTTTATTGGCCAAAAAAAAAATTTTTTTAAGCTGAGGAGACAGAAGAGTTTATATTTATTTTTATTGCTTTTGATGATTAATAGAGATGTTTTACATAATATATGGGATGCTTATGTTTAGGAGGACCATTGTTATTTGTTTAAGAGTGGCTGGTAGAACAAATTTTTTTTCAGATTAGATGACGCAAAATGAAGGGATGTGGATGGTGGTGGTGGTGGAGGGGGGGGCTCTGAATGAGTACCCCAGTGACCGTTTTAAATATCAATCTCTGGATCTGTCTTATCTCTTCCTGCAACTCCCTTTCCTTCTCTGAATTCCAAGTCTTTATCAGCTTCCCACATTTCTGCTTATTTATCATCAGACTGCTTCAGTTCAGGTGAGAAGACTGTAGCTATGAAGGCTGAAAATAACAACCCAAAATATTACATAAATTTCATAATTCCTGCTTAACTGTTTGCTTAACTATTTGTTATAGTTGGCATGCCTGTACTCAAAGCTAGACATACACACACACTGCATTTCAAAGGGAAGTTTATACTTTAGTGTCCTTTTTTCTCCACTGCATTAATCAAAACTTACATAAATCCTTTTTATAAAATGATGCAATTTTATGGATAAAAGTAAAGTACAGAAGTACAAAAGATTTTTGTTAGAAAAGTAGTTAGTTGAAATGAAGCAGGAAAATGCAGGGCTTTTTTCTAGCCTTGTAATGAAATGTTGGTCTACATTCACTGCAAATCACCAGAGAAACAAGTACCAATACTGTCATTAGCCAAAATGAAGACATAGACAACTGCTAACATTATATTATGTAACTTTAGCGCGTAGGCCCCCATTGGAAAGACGTCAGAGGTAACTTACCAAGGGAAAATGGGCCTCGTGTTTTTTGACTCCATTGCTTATTATCGGTTGCCTATTACTTATTTAATCCGTTTTAGAGAATTCTTTTTTTCTTCGTCTACGTCTCGTTTGCACGGTTGACTATCAACCTTTCCCAAGTAGTTTGCTACTGGGTAACTATGGCAACAACGGAGGCTCTTGTAGCAGACAATAGACATTTGAACATGTCATAGCGGGAAACTATGACACTATGAACTGAGCCACCATTACTGCAACTATTTCTAACTGTGTTACTCCTGCTGTGACTACTGCTGCTTAGCAACCAGACCGCTGAACTTATGAGAAATATTTACTAATTGATTCCTGCCGGTATACAAATAAAAAGGATAAATAATCATTTATTTTGTTACCCTGAACGCATCAGAATATAATGTGGCATGTGTAATCATAACTAAATATGGAGTAACTCCAAGAATGTGTTTGCTGTCTGCACTCATGACATAGTTCATCGCAAATGCGGACACCATTAGCTGACAGGAAATCAGCCAATCATCTAGCCAGATGAAACAATAGGGTTTTGACAAACAAGCCAAGGCCACAAGGCATGATGGTAGGAATGTACTTACGGTCAGGTGATGGGAGGAGTATGACATAAAACAAAAATGTTTGTGTGACTGTACTTAGACAGCTGTTCCGAGCCAGCTCGGTTTATTGTAACCAGTGTTTGTTAACAGTAAACAATTGTTTTACAATGAATTAAAGGCATAAACGCTATCTTTACAATCAGCAGGCATTGACAAAGACATAGCGCATCTGGCTCAAGGAATATACATCAACCTAAGACAGAAGTTTAAATTTAAATCAGTGTTGTTCTTCTGTCATGCTAGGTCTGTGTGGACTTCATAAGGAGTATAGGCAGCTAATGCACAGTCGACAAAGTGTATGATTTTGATATTGTGATATTGTTGTATTAGTGGACTATTTACATATCGATCATGCATCAGTGCAACTGTGCAATCTGCATATGAAAATCTTCATCTGAAAAGTAGGGAATAACTAAAGCTGTCAGATAAATGTACTGGCATAAAAAATACAATATTTGTCTCTGAAATGTAGTGGAGTAAAAATATGAAGTAGGATAAAATGGAAATACTCAAGTAGAGTAGCTGACAAGCACCTCAAATTTGTACTGAAGTATAGTACAGTCCATCACTGGTGATATCTGGTTACCTCTAAGTGCATTTATAGAGTGTTTAACTATGTGGTCACAGCTGTTGTGTGGTTTGACTGACAGTGTCTGATATATAAAAATAAAAAACAAAACTCACCCAAAAGAGGTGATATTAATACAGTGGGCACTGCAGTTTTAGGCAAACCTGTTTATCTCATCTTACTGAGTAAATGCACAAGACAAGAGCAATGAATCAAAATTCCTCTATGTGAGAATATCTGGACACTAGGGGGCTCTCCTTGTTAGAAAATATGCAGTTCAGGTTTAGGCTGACTCAGAGCTCATGCTCATGCAACTCTTGCATAATCACTGTCTGTAAAAATATGTAACTGTTGAAATTTACTCCTTAAATACCACTTAACTTCAGTTAAAAAAAAAAAAAGATTTAGTTAAGTAATTCACTTGAGTACAGGCATCAATACCACAATGTAAATATACTCCACTGGTAAAAACCCATCATTCAAAACTTTACTCAGGTAAAAGTTATATCAGCCAAATAGTATTATGAGTCTTGAAATGTGTTTAAGCTATTTCATTGCATGATACATTATGAGGTGATTATGTGTTTACATTGAAAATTCTTAATTAAAATAGCCAAAAGGAATACAAATATCTACAATTTGTAGTTAGATACAATACTTGAGTAAATGTACTTCCTGTATTCAATAACGCCCTTATGTACCATTAGCTAACAGAATTGATGTATACTTCTCACATTGCATGTTCTCACATTGCATTTCCTAGGCTTAGAGTCTTATGTTTTTCTGATGATTCTAGAGAAATTCATGACAATTTCCGACTGTTATCCCTTGATAACTGACGAATTAGTTAATTAGCCTTAGTTCAGGTCCCCGGACTCTCCTGCTGTTCAAACACTGGGGAAAACACTGCTGGGACAGAGAGACTACTGTTTCCCTTCATTCAGCGATGATGATTCCTATTTATAGCAACAAACTAACTTGGTAAACATTTTCAATGCAGTCACTGAACTGTCTAATGCGCTGTTTCACATTGTTTGCCAGCGACACAGCCAGTTTGAATGTTGCCAAAAAACAGTGAAATTTGAATACACATTTGAGATTTGAAATTCTCACAGCCTCACATCTTTTTCAGTATTACATTTTGCATAATTACCCTGAAAGATCCTGCTGTTGATAGATTAGTCAAAGCAGGAGCACCTTTTGAGTTTTTACTAAACTGAAGGTAGTGCTTCAAGCAAGTGAATCTTTTAATTATTTCTAATGTTTTTATGATTTTTTTTAAAATGCATACATGGATGATTTTCATGTTGTTGGTCACAGAACAACCATTAAAATCCAATAAATATACAGCATTTAAAAACTGTTATAGTATTTCAATGCCAACAACAAGAGCCTCCAGTCACTGGATTGTGACTGTGAATGGATTTGTTTATCGCCACAGTTGTCTTGAGCCCCTTCTTCTTGCCTATATATTCCTCGTGCTATCACAGGACTGCTCTGAGCGTTGTGATGCAGCAGCAGAAACGCAGCATTATGAATGAGTAATGTAGTCTTAACCGTGCTGTGGTGCCATTTCTCTGAGGAAATGGAACTTCTCCCATGTTACTGTGGCTCCCAACAAAGTGTTTTAACAGATTTCTCCCACATATCTAAGTCAGACCGGGTGACAAACAGTGACCTGCAAAGGTCAAGTGTCACATTTTCGTGTTTTCCTTCTTCTTGAACTGCTGCTGAAGTGAATTAGCTGTCTTTAAACCTCAGCAAAAACCAGCGCATATTAGGATCTACTTTATTTCATGACTTTTGAACCATTCAGTGAGTGTGTATCATCATTGTGAAACTGCCAGCTGGGGCCTACTTTTACCTGTTGAGTATTTGAGCTTTTACAAGAGGAGATCAGCAAACGAAATTCTACACTAAAGTGTAGCTACGACGGGGAAATATTTACATTTTTAGATGCAATTTGATATCTGACAGCAGTTAAGTGCATGTGTGCTGACAAGTAGCTCTACATTAGTTCGACTGTTTTAGTTTTTGCCGTGGTCTCATTTTCTTATCTGTTTTACTTCACAGCTATGATAAAATGCGTGCAACTGGTACGTACATGCCAGACCTTTCTATTTCCTCTTCAAAAGGATTTCCTTCTCATGCATCCTGAATTCTAAATATTGAAATACGACACCTGTGTTATTGGTCATTGTCTACAAACTGCTCTCTAAATGGTTGTGCGAAGATGGCCTGACCTGGGAAGGCTCAGCCCCTTTGGAGGAAAAAAAGTAGAGTAAATATTATGATGTGGACAACTTCAAGATACTGTGCTTGCTGATACATGATCAGCATGTGATCAAGTAGTGAATTGATACAATTTGAAAACAAAATCCATCAACTAATCCAAAATGATGCTGATTGTGATAGCTTAGCTTCATAATTTCAGCACTATATCTGCATTTGCTTCATCCAGAACAGTAAAGAGAAGTCACTTTTAATTATTTGTTTGGCAACATGCATTCTTTCGTTAATTTATTTACTCCACACATTAACAATAAAATAAAAACAAAGCAACAGGACAACATTAATTTTCCTCCAGAGACTTTCTACTTCTCCTCAACAGGATAAGGACAATTGAGGGAAACTGGTGTGATACACAGGAAATGTCTTTGTTTATGGTAAATATCAGAGGGCTTGGCAGCATGCAGGCTTTCCAGTGGTAACAGAGTTTAGTGCCATTTTTAACAGACCATTAGGATGTTGAGCAACTGTAAGAAACAATACACTGGAGCGGATGTACTAAACTCCCTGACACGCTTGTCTGTTCAGGGCATAAACAGTCAAGGTTTTGACCACACTTAGCCAGCTATTGATGTCCATTTTTTGTATTAAGTTGTTTTTGGCATTTGGAGTATTGTTTTTGTTACTAGCTATGTAGGTTGAGGCCTTATTTTTAATGGGGCTGTGTCCCAAGGTCGCTATTAAAACGGGAGGTAAATATTAAATATTAATAAACACTTTAAATTAAATAAGTAGATACACAAATAGGACCACAACTGACATCATGTTCATTATCTTTTGGATCAAAAGTTTTTTTCTTTCTTATATGAAAGCCACCACAGTTTCCCAGAGCCCAAGATGATGTTATTAAGTTGCCTGTTTTGTCCTACAAGCCAGAGATATTCAGTTTAAAATTGTATAAAGCAAAGAGAAGTCACAAATTCCCAGAATGGGAAGAATGGAGTATGTTTGTCATTTGTGTTTAGTAAATAACTTAAACTAAAATCAATTATCAAAATTCTTACTGTTGATCATTATCAGTCAAATGAATAATTAATCAACTTATCATTTCAGCACTATATATCAATAAACTGCAACCAGATAAAGTCAGACATGTTTTTAAGTCTTCCATGTCTGCTGCCATTTTGCAAAAAATAGTATTGTTTAATCCTTTTTTACTATATTTTATTTATTTTATTTAACTGCTGTCATTTTTACTCTGATTGAGTACATCTTGCAACCTTTCACTTCACATTTAAAAACTGAGGCTAAATTGTGGGCTGGCTTTGTCAAACTATGCACAATGCATATATTGTTGCATAACTCTGTCCTCAAGCCTGAGGCAGCGGGTCCGAGAGCAGGGTCACACCAAAAAAATTCATATCATGATGATCACTTTACACGTTATCAAAATATGTCCCTATGGAGATTGACAACACACAACATTATTTTTCTGCAAATGTCATGAGGTTTGACAGTGGTTCTCCCTTGAATTCTCAAATTAACACTTTGTCACCCCATGCAAGAACAATAACAACTGTCTCCTGTTACAAAACACTTTAGCTGAATGGTGGGAAATGAACCACACCTAGGTGGACAAAGAAGTGTCATGGTCAGACCATCATTTAACCACTGTTGACTAAATAGACAAGAAAGTCATACCACGAGAAAGCTTTCGCAATACATTCAATGACAAAGAAACACAGTGATTGTTCTTCAGTGTAGGGTACTTAAGTAAAAGTAACAATACCACAGTTTAAAAATAGACTTTACATCACATTTTTAGTTACGACTGATGAATAAATGTGTACTGTAAGCAAGATTTTACTGTTGCAGGTGGTCAAGGTGGAGATGATTTCACTGCAATAATTAGTACATACGTAAATTAGTAGTGGTTCCCAATCTAGGGTTCAAGCCCCTTCAAATGGTCACATACATATACATTTGTGGATTCATGAGATGATTATTGTGGAGCAAAAGAAGAAAAACAAAGCTATGCTGTGCAAATTGGCATTAAGTTTGTGGATCTGTAACTAATATAATGATAATGATGATGTCCACTATAATGATAGGAATTTTTGGAGATGAATGCCTTTAGATAAACAGTTTGTGGCACAAGTTCTGCAATCAGTTGCTATTTAACCATGCTTAAAAGAGTACCACTCAAATGTCAAATGAACAAAAATGGTGCAGGAATTCATGGATGGTTTAGGTCATCTCACCAGACGTTTTTATCTGCCACAGATGTTTGCATTTCAGTGGAGCAAAAGCTTCAGTGGATGATTCAAGTCAAATGCTCAGTTTATATCAGGATTTATTTCCAAAGTGTGTTTCCATTGCAGTTTGTTTTGTTGATACACCAGGTTTTCTGCCTAAGCCAAATGGAAAATGGACAGAAAAGTATTTACAAACATCTGAAACATGACAAAAGGTCCCAAAAACAATACTTTTTTGTTTCTTACAAGAGCCACAAGTTTAATTTTAATGTAGTGTATTGATAAGGTGATGATGTCATTTTTTTTAATGTAAAATCTCTTTCACTCAAGTACAGTACTTTTAGCTAGTCGCCAGTGCTGCAGTATAGTTAAAGTATAGGACATTGGATCCAATCTCTCAGCTTTTCTTCTGACTGCACCTCCTGGATTTTTCATATTATCTAACATTTCTTTTGTCTGCTACAGCAAGTTCTTTTGGTCACTGTGATCCTCTCCAAGGAAATCAAGGACTGGATTAACCTAGAAATAAATTCACTGTAGTGTAGTCTTTCCATAAGACTTGATGTCTCAGTTTGCATTAATCACCTCCAGTGAAAAGGTCTGCCACTCCTTACAAGTCTCCACTCCCCCAACTATGCCTGTATATCAGTCTCTAGCCTTACAAAGACTGTCTCAGCTTCCAAAGTACTGTGACTTAATGCTTGGTACCAGGCTCCACTGTGGTGCGGCCCCTGTGGGGTGGAGGACACCGCCTACCACACCAGGCAGTATTTACAGAAAGAGTTAACGTTGTTTCTGTTGCGTTGATATAAGGAGGGAACTGCAACTAGGGAGGACAGATGATGGAATGCGACTGGTGGATTACGTGGTTGCTTCTCACATTTTCGACATCGTACAGACAGTAGACTGTTGCTGTGAAGGAAAAATACTACTCCAGACATTTTGTGTTTAAGAAAAATGGTCTTGATTTGTGTGTGATTACCATGCTGTTTTGAGACTGTCTGGTTTAAACATGGGCTTAAAACTGCATTATTTAAAGCTGATATATATCGTAGTGCTGTAAGGTAAACTGCAGTCAAAGAAATCACAACATATTTACATTACTCATGTACTTTTTCAGCCCAGGCCACAAGAAGATGTTTGACTTAAATTTAAATTTGTCCTTTGTTTGCCATGCTGGCAGTATGGCTCACGGAACAACAATGTCAGCTGGTCAGTCAGCCCACCACTTTAATTCAGACTGAAATATTTCAACAACTATAATACTGGATAGATTGTTCGTGTTGTACAGACATTCATGGTGCCCAAGAATTCTGACTTTGGTGATGTCCTTACTCTTCCTCTAGCTCCACCATATTGACATTTGTGATTTTGAGTGAAATATCCGTACCATGAAATTTGGTACACACAATAATGTCTATCTATGTCTATAATTTCTATGTAGAACCATCATAGGTCATAGGAACCATCAGGTCAGATTTCCAATTTTTCTAAAACTCAGTGAATGTGACTAAGATGGTGAACACAGTAAACAATATACACTATATGGACAAAAGTATTGGGATACCTGATCATTGTATCAACAAGGCCTTCAATGACATTGCATTCTAAATGCATAGACATTAATTTGGAGTTTGTCCCTCCTTTTGCAGCTATAACAGCTTCCACTCTTCTGGGAAGGTTTTCCAGAAGATTTTGTGTTTCTGTGGGATTTTTTGCCCATTCATGCAGAGGAACATTTGTGAATTTAGGCACTGATATTGGACAAAAAGGCCTGGCTCACAGTCTCTGTCCCAGTTCATCCCAAAGGTATTAGATGGGGTTGAGGTCAGGGTTCTGTGTGGGCCAGTCAAGTTCATCCACACCAAACTCATCCAACCGTGTCTTTATGGACCTTGCTTTGTGCACTGGGGCACAGTCATGCTGGAATAGAAAGCATAGCATTGTACAAAATATCTTGGTATGCTGAAGCATTAAGATTTCTCTTCACTGGATGTAAGTGCCCAACCCCTGAAACACAGCCCCATACCATTATCCCCTCTCCACCAAACTTTACAGTTGGCACAGTGCAAACAGTGCTCCTGACATCCGCCAAACACAGACTTGCCCATTTCCACTGCTCTAGAGTCCAGTGGTGTCATGCTTTACACCACTCTATCAGATGCTTTACATTGCACTTGGTGATGTGAGGCTTGCATGCTGCTGCTCAGCCATGGAAATCCGTTCCATGAAGCTCCCGCCGTACAGTTTTTTGTACTGATATTAATGCCAGCTGAAGTTTAGAACTCTTTAGCTATGGAATTAAACACCTAAATTCAATAATAAAGAAGTATGTCTCAACACTTTTGTCCATATAGTGTCTGCTAAACATTAGGATGTTAGTGCCATCAATATGACTGTGTTACTACGCTGATATTAGTTCTTAGCTTTAAGCATTGCTATGCCTACAGTAAGTATAGCATCATAGAGATTCTTAGTCTTCTTATTAGTACTTGTGTCAATTGAAACACACCTGTTTATCCATATCACCTTGTTGAAAGACCAATTCATCACCTCAGACAGCTTTGTGAATCGGGGCGTTGGCAGTAATATTTGTACTCTGCAACAAATTATCATTTGAAGGATATGTGAGTCTGACAGGTATGAATCATTGTTTGCATACTATGTGTGTTATTCCATATCTTATTTAGCAGATAAACAGCATGCATTTGTCCCCTGCAAAGTACACAGTGAATCCACCCATCAGAACCCATACCATACTACACTGTTAACTGGATAACACATTCTGTTCACCAACTGAAAATTAACCACAGCTTGTGCATGACTCTCAGCTGAATGCATAATAATTGCTGGGTGTGTGAAGAAGGTGACCTAAAATTACTCCTAAAGACAATGTGAAGTAAAGACCGTGTGAGTTAGCACATAACCCATTTTGCACACAGACAACTGCATAGAGCTGACTCTGCAGAATGTGTGAAACATTCAGAGAAGACTTTCTTTTCCAAACTCATGAATGAACATTTGTGTCCAAATAAATGTGCTCACTGTTGAGCCACATTTGCACTTTAGCCATGTCTTCAAAGTGCAAACCAAAGGCTACTGGTGCACGTTTTTGGTGGTGGACAAAATTTGTCAGAGACAATGAATGATTTGTGGGGAAATCAGACAACAGACACTAGTTAGGAAGAACTTGTCCAAAATGATTTAGTCTTAGAAAAAAAAGGTCTTGTTGTGGTATGCATGAATGCCTGTCTTATTCTCACCATGAACTCTTTTTCTGATGTTGTACATAGAGATATTCACATAAAAAAATAATCTCTCGTTGTCAAATACCTTTGTGTAGGCCTTCAAAGCTGGGTGTCTTAGCGTCCAACTAGTCCGACAACAAAAAAAACCAGAGAAAAAAAAAATCAGTGTCGCTCTGCTGACCAAACATAAAAAGAGACCATTACAAAGGTTGAACTGTTTTACCCCTCTTCACCCTCCCACCCTTTCTTTTGGCAGAAACAATGTTGCTGCATTATTTGACTGTTATCCTTCCCCCCTGATGATTTTCTTTAGCATTTTTTACTTCTCTTGTTTGAACAGATGCCGCCCCCCTCCTGCAACCCCCCATCCTCTGGGATTGCCATAAGGCTTTGTACAATGCGGTAACACTCAATTACATTAATGTTAAGAGTCCAGCCCAGCCAGTTCCTTCCAGTAAGCAACATCAAACAATATGATGTATATCACTTCCTGAGGAAAATTTGTAGTCTTTTGTCCCACTTTATTTATGAATGGATTATGAAAGAGGCGACTGCATGACCGTGCTCACCTTTCAGTCCAGCCATTACTGCACATAAAGCATTTTATAGTATAACATGCTGGCCACCAACCAAACTCTTAATAAAACCTCTGCCAAAGAGTTGAATCTAAGAATGACGGGTTGAGTTGAAGAGTGTACTCAGCTTCAACCAGTTTTCTCATCTCATTAGGTGACCTGTGGCCTCATTTTTAAAACAGACTTATAATCAGTTTTGATCTTAAGTAGGGCTTGAAAAAACCACCTATTGCACTTATTTGTAAAACCTCACATTAAAGAGGAAATTATCATATCTCTGATTTTCATGCAGGTTATGTTGGGGTATTGGAACACATGTGTCCAAGCCTGTGGTGAACTTTGCATGAACTTCTTGTCTAAATTTGTGATAGGAATTATCAGTTGAAGGTTTTAGGAACTGACAGACCCAGAGTCATTATATTTGGACACTCTGTATCACTTAATATCAGCTACAGTTCTGTCTTTCTGCACCACCTTGTTTACTGCAGCAGCGACATGCTCCCAAGCTGTGTTTGACTGTGTTTGTCAACCCACAATTTAGTCCACTGAAACATGTGTGTTGCCTGCTTCAATCTACCATGACAATCGGGATCTTGTCTTCCAAAATGTATGATTTTCCCTTTTGGTGCATGACTATTCCTGACTAAACCTTCATTTGTGCTAACATTATATCAGGGGAAGTCACACGGCAGATGCTGTCAGTTTAAGTTGATTTGAAATTAATAGACCACTGGTGTGGAAAGTTCAAAATGGCATGCACAGAACCTGCTTGAGCAAGGTTTATACACTCAGCATCTGTTATGAATCAAATGTAAGCACAGTGTCAAAAATAATCACGACTCAGTTCAAGTATAGATAGATAGATAGATGGATGACTCCATTCATCCCCGAGGGGAAATTAGGTAAGTATAAATCTAAGAACATTTTTATAAAAAAAAAAAAATGGCCCCTGGTGTCTGAACTGGCATCTCATCCACGAGAATTCAGGGTAAAAGCATGCCCTTGAGTTAAGCAGCTGGTGTTTTCTGTAAATAAGGGTGGTGGCGGCTCACAATTCCAGTTATAGCCTTACACCAGTTAGATGCTTTAAGTGCAGAATGTCATGGAAATAACACTGTTGGTCTTTTGTGACTTTAAATCATGATTGTATTTCAACCAAATTCTGGCAACACATTCAAGAGCCTGCCGTTGTGAAGAACTGATGCCAGTTAAAGGGTGTGAAATATCAACTTCAGCAAACATTAGACAGTGCTGGTTGACATTCAAGTTAATTTTCTGCTGCTTTTTTCAAAATGGATTCAACAGCTCTAATCCCACTGGCACATTTTGATGCTATCATATATATGTATTCCCATTCAAAGAAAACTGAATTGTGTTTCAGATTTTGTCGTTTACTGTTGTGAAAACACATCATTGTGCTGGTGTTACTGCTGCTGCTAGGATAGTGGAAAATGAACACAGATAAATTTGATCAAAAATCAATGTTCACTGGCCTAAAGCTCTGAGAAAACTGTCCAACCAGCAGCAGAATGCTGTATACTGTAGCACGATCTGTGTTTGCTGTGCTGAAACAAATGGATTTTTTCAAATGCAGCTGCAAAGTTTATATCATTGCTGATTTTTCCTTCTGCAGGGTAGATGGTACACCAGTTTTACACCATCTTTGTTACCAGTGAAACATTTTCGATTATGCTGGGACCACAATGATGCATCTGTAATATGAAGGAAAAAACAAAGCAAATTTTCAATTGGATTTGGTTGGCAGATACCTCAGAAACAAAACAAAAAAAACCAACACAAGAAACGTCAACATTCACTCTATGTTATCCATGTTGCTGCAACATCCTGTTTGCAGAATAGCAAGATCTGCATGCATCCACTGAAATGTATTGCTATGGCTGAAAACATACATTTTAGTGTAAACTCTGTGTCCAACACCTTGTCTCACAGTTAAATTCAATTTTGTCAACAATACCGTTGACAATTAAACTGTCTTACTGCAGTCAGGAAGCTTTGCAGTGACATTTTTCCTCACGGAGAACACTTAAGACGCTCTTATGTACGTATAATTTATGTTTGTCAATATTTAGTGCCTGTTTGCCTTGTGATGACCATAATGCGGGTCATTTATCATCCACTTTCTGTTATTCCACTACAACATCAGCCGTGGTTTAAGTGGGTTCCGCAGTAACTGCTAAACATCCACTTTGTCAGTGGCGAGCATCACGTCGTGGGTTCCTCCTTTATAACAGCCCCGCCCTAAAATCAGTCGATCAAATTCAACATCGCACTCACCAGCGTCTGACCAATCAGCACGCAGAGGGGGTGGTCTCGAGACGGTGGTCCGTGAGGGCAGTAGCCAATGAGCGTTCGAGCTCCTTAGACAAAGAGCTCGCGTCAACGATCGTTGGTTGCTTGAATGGCACATTATTCATGTCCACGCTGCGCTTATTTAAGGAGACGCGATGAGGTGAGCTAGCGGAATCCTTATAAAAGGCAGCGGATGTCCAGATACTTCACTTTTTTTGTGTGTGCAGTGAAATGGTCAGATGATGTTTAAGTTTTATTGTGAAAGTGACATTAACCACTTGTCTGAACATGAGCTCATTAGGAAAGTCGCCAGGTGGGTTACTGCCACCGTTGCTTCCATGTTCAGCCTATGAGCAATCTGCTAGTGATTCATTCATAATCCAGGCAGGCTTTCATGTTGTATTTGACGGTTAACATATTTCGGTTACTTCAAACATGATGACACCAGTGAAACAAGGGCATAAAAACTCATTTTTTGACTTTTCATTTCTTTCAAGTTATCTAACTACGACAAATAAAACTAATTGTGCGTAAAGGCGCGCAAATTATAGGAAACAAATGGAAAAGACGATTCGGTTTCAGATTTGTGATATTGTTTGAAACTGTGACATCAGCCATGCAAGCAGAGCTCCATCATTGCTTTTCTCATTCGTTTTTACACACACCCACCGCCCATGCAGCCTCCCCAAAACTCCGCTTTTCGCCTGACCGAGTTCATTTATGCTTAGAGGAAGGGGAGGAGGTGGACAGCTCTTCTTCTACGTCCCGATGTGCTGAGAGCTGCCGTTTCACTTCACCTCCGCCTCCGAGCAGCGCAGTCCTTCCCTTTTCTTAGGTGCCAGGTTTCATTGTCAGCCCAGATTTTGATTAGAAGTGCTTACGGTTTTGATACTCATTTTTTTAAACCCTCCAGCCTCGCCGAAGAGACCACTCCGGGACGGTGAAGAGAGAAGTTTAAACCCCAGGTGCTGCTCATGAGAAAGCGGATCCGAGGTTTCTAACACATCGCCTTCGCTATCTCGAGTAAATTTCTTTGGGGTGGGAAGTTATCATCGACTTCAGTGAAGTTTACCGACACCGAGAGGACAGCACATCCGCCCGGCATCATGACTCGGAGATCCTGTGCCATTTACGCCACCGGGATTGTGTGCGCTCACCTCCTGATAGTGGGGATCGCCCTGGTGGTGGCTCAAGTCTTCCAAACAATGATCCACAGCCGGCTAAAAAAAGTGAGTTGAAGCCTATACCATCTTAGCATTACAATCGTAACGATTTCGTTGTTCTTCCTTTCTTTCGTTTCACACATTTCCCCCCCTCCATCTGTCATATTTAGGGGCTTTAAATGTTCCATCTGCAGTGGACAATCATGCGCATTCAGCATCTCGTTGGTTAGCACACACAGGGTCACAAGATCATCTGGTGTGTTTGTGCAAATTATCTCGGTGTCTACTTTATTTGTCATTTATATTTTGCTACATTCCGCATCTTCAGCCCAGTGGGATGGACCCAAAGCCTTTCTCATCACGAATCCGCATGATCCGAGATTGTGCATCGTGTAAGTTCTATTACACGGCTGGGCAGCGTCACGGTTTTGTCCAAGCTTGCATTAAGACGGGATGATTAACCAGTGCGTGTATTTTGACGTTACACACACACCTAATGAACGCTTTGCTTGTAGGTAGAAATTTTCTGTAACTGCCACAAGAGGAATAATGATTGTGTGACTCTCATAGGTGAGTTTATCACGACCTTATCCAATTTTAATGGCATTTGTTTTATCTTCTTTGACACAGCTTTCAAAATTTCTTAACGGATCTACAGCGTTTATGCAATTTGACCAGGCATTACATGATGAAGCTCGTTATTTGGACGGAAACAGACCTGGGGGAAATGGCATGACAGGTTATTTCCCCCGGCCGATGCAGTAGCATTTTGATAACCTGCACCAGCACTGTGCGCATGACCCGGTGACACATTTCTGTTAATGCAGGATTAATATATTGACTTCTGGGTGGTTGTCTCTTCTGATGCGCGCTACAGAGATCGTAGAAATCGTGGAAATCTCAGCCAGCAAGGGCACGGTGGGTAGGGGGAGGTGTTCAGGTCTTGAGGAATGGGGGAAGGGATCTTGGGTCAGTGGACAGGCAAGTTCCTGACTTCCAACGGTTGATCCATGGCAAGTTTTACATAGTATGTGGAAAGAGGAGACTGAGTGTTAGCCATCCACCAGAAAATTAGACACCCACATTGTAGGACTGTAAAATAGACAAATCTGCATTAATTTGATTTTCACAGTCTTATATGTCTTCAAGCACAGACAAATGTGTATCCTAAGGTACTTTACAGGTTAAATGATTGAGAAAATAAGGTGTGGCTCTTGTTAGTGCATCTATGTGCAGTCTGCATGTACAGGAATCTCCCCCGAACCCCGCTGCACTACTGTTCTATTTTCAGTCTTAACCGCCTCACATTTCTATGAGGGTTTCTTCAACTCTCTGCTCGTCTTGAAATTAATTCTGCATTTAAATAAACCAACCCACATGCTGCATTTAAGTGAGCAAGTTGGCTTTACGTAATGATTTAATAATCTCGGTAGAGTACAATCAGACTAAACATTTATTTTTCTCCTGAGCTGTACTGAAATGTGTGTGGAAATTGACTATGACTTGTGAAATGTGTTTTGATGAGTGGACTGGTATGTCATTATTGGTGCTTCAAATTGAAATGAGAAATTTCTGCTTGTTGCTGTATTTCAGGGCATGTGGGGGGTGACTGGATGGCAGCCCGGTGGGGTGGGGTGTGTTGGCAGCTGACACCCTATCCCACCCTGCAGACCCTTTAAAATACCTCACATTCCTCATACTGACATGAGTCAGTGTGTTGGATGCTCTGTGCAACTCATAATCTGTACTTTAGAATATCTCCGCTTCTTGACAAAGTGGGCTTCCTCCCTTTTACTTAATAATAAGAAAAAGTGAGACACGGCTCAGCAGAAAAGCTCACCACGCTATTAGCCCAAGAAGGAAACTTGCAAACAGCTTCCACACTGACACGCTTTCCCCCTCCTGGAGTTAACTTTACGTCTGGGTCTCATTTGTCTCTCATTCTGAATCAAGGCAGCGTCCCAGGGGATCCAAATTAAAAGAGTTAGTCAAAGTTCATCAACAGGGGATATAATTCTGATGTGACTGGCAGTTACACGAAATGACAGCGTGGCTAATCCTCTTTCGCCACAGTCTTCCCATTGAATTAGACGGGCCCAGACATGCTGAACTGACTCCAAAAATCTACCTGATCTGATGTTCAGATATTGCCCTCTGTATGATAATGAGGTAGCCAAGTTCTTTGGAATAAGTCAGAAGCTACCTTCAGGATATAGACTCTGTGTGTCTGGCAAGCTGGGTGTGGAGGAAGGATAGTGTATAAGCCGTGCGAGGAATGTGACAGACTTCTTGGCCTCGAGGGCACGATTTTATCCCTGGGAGCAGCCTCATGTGCCTTGTTGTTGCAGCCTCGGCCTATCCCGAGTTGTTGTGCACAGACGAGGGAGGCAAAAAGAAAAACACCCACTCATGCCACTCCTCTTAGCCTCGTTTGGGAGAGGAGACTTTTCAAGGTAGTGTGACTGATTGAGTTTGAAGCGTTCAAGAACAAGGTCATGCTTTTAAAACGCACTGTATTTTAGCTCAATGTGCCACTGACGCACAGCTCAAATGCAGGCTCCTCAACAATAGAGGCACTTGATAAAAAAAAAAAAAAATTCTGATTTTGATTATGTGTTTTCCTTTTAACTGTCTTCCACATGCTGTTCCAAGCAGGATCCTGTTGTGCCACACCTAAGCTTTTTGCCTAAAGTTGTTTGACTAAGGCTAAGTCCACATTGCTGTCAATGTTTAATTTGAGTCCTTCAAACTTACTCACCCTGTGGTTTGATTGCAGTGACAAATATCTCCACTTTGTGGCTCATTTATTTATTCCTGATGGGTTTTTTTGTGATAGATCAAGGTGCTTTGGGAGATAAATGATGTTCATCAAACTTTGTTGAAGGCTTTTCAAAAGACCTTTGTTCAAGGTTGGCAAACACAGGGATTCCGGCCACAGTCGCTTGTTGGTCTGTAAAACGCTGCAGGGTAAAAGCCAGACAAGACAGAAGCATGTTTCAAAAGTGACAGAGTTTGCATTTGCTTTTGAAAGGGAGACAAGTGATTTTTGCTGGTCTTGCATAATGTTTTTAATGTTTGAAGTCCTATTGTAAAATGATTACTTGTGATGGTTAAATGCTTCTGTTGTTACCTGGTTTCAGCTCTTAATTAAGATGCAGAATGATCAAGAATCAGGAATAGTTGCATAGCTTGAGAGTTGTTATGCAGCTGTGATGTCAACTGATTATTGGATCCTTAAAAGAAAAACTGACAACGGTGTTACCTGAGTTGAAAGTTAAGATTTGGCAATGCAACATCAGTAATTCTTGATTATTTTTTAAAAAAGACATTTGGAGGACGCTACAGGCCCATGAAGGAGCTGAACACAAGAGCAAAGCACTCTAGAGCTGTAACAATTAGTCAGTTCACTCACTGTTGTTCATCATCAAATTGAAAAAAATCAGACATGCTTCTACAATGTGAGGATTTGCTGTTTTTCTGTTTAAAATATGCTGAATATATTTGGGTATCTGTTGCTGGGACAACTGTGAAGAAAATTTTGGGCTCTTGAACGTTGTGGTGAACATTTTTCAGTATTTTTGCACATTTAACAAACTAAACAATTAAAGAGGCTAGGTGAAATAAACAATCAGTTGTATGGTTAACAAAAGTAAAAAAAAAAAAGAAAGTGAAACTTGTAATATGTAAAATATATCACTCATGATCATATATCCGTTTAGTTGCTTTTCTTTAGCTGCTTGAATCTCAGTTTTTCTTCCGTTACTTGAAGCATCACATATTTATTATGAAGACTATCAAAGTAGTTATTTTGGGTGCGGGGAGACGATGCAACAAAACCCAGGAAAACAATTCTATAGAGCAAAATATGTTTGAAGGTTGGAAGTTGTAACCCAAACAGGAAGTGTCAGCCACACCCTAAGATATGTTTTCTCAGCGTTAAGTGCCTGTGACTGCAGAACACAATGTAAAGCCTCTGGTGCACCTTGCTTGTACACGGGGTACAGAGAAGTTTCAGGGACAGAACATGAAAACACAAGAGGAAATGGTTCATTTGTCCTTTCCTAACTCTCCCATAATGGAACAACTTGCTTATTATTCTTGGTTCACAAACATCTTCAGTCAGCTTACTCGTTGTTCTCTTACATGGTTGAACGATCTAGTTATAGGTTACTATTGCACGGGAAGCAGTCACATTTTTGTCATGCATTTATGACTGACTTCAAATATCAGGCTTGTGTTTCCTCACGTGATCACAGTCAAAACTTCTGTAAAACCACAACCGTCTTCAACGTTTTGTGACTGTCTAGACTTACGTGGTTTGAATACAAGAACTCACGCAATGTCTTGCACCTAGCAGAATTTCTAATACTACAGAGCTGCTATATATCTTATCATTGCAACATAGTTGGATTGTGTGGGCTGACTAGTAGCCCATGGTTAGGTTCTTGCCTAGGCTTGCAGAGGTCAGAGACTGGGTGAAGATTTTCTGCCTGTCCTGACATTTCTTTTAAGCGATGAAGGGCTTTTCTCTGCTTCCCCTCTGGGTTTCAGGGTCTTGGCCCAGCACCAGCTCCTTGCAGAAAAGTGCCATGTGTGCTCTCTGATGTCACTCACTCAGAACAGCAAAGAGCTTTAGGTGGAGTAACTTGTATTTGGGCACAGCCAAAGCGGAGTGTGTTTTTGCCATCTGAATTTGAATTTCATCTGAATATATTATTATATTTGTCTTTTTTGTTTGACAGGAAATAACTTTGACAGAGAAGAGCCAAGTGTTTGAGTCATGGAAGAATCCACCCCCCCCTGTTTATATGGAGTATTACTTCTTCAATGTGACCAATCCAGAGGTGTTCTTGGCAGGCGGGAAGGCAGCTGTTAAACAGATTGGACCATATACCTACAGGTAGGTTTGATATGAGGCCCTGAAGAGCTGCAGCTTTAAATGTGTGTAATGGAAAATAGTGATGGTTATCATTTCAGCCATGCTCATGAAAGACCTCTTTAAGGAAGGCCATCTTGCATCTGGTACATCCGGGGTTATTTTGTTAGTGCAGTGTGAAATCAAAACAAAAGACATCTGGACTGACTGACCGATGTCCTTTCCACACCAGGGAATACAGGCCAAGGGAAAATGTGACTTTCTTGGAGAATGGCACCAAGATTTACGCCGTGAATCCCAAAACGTTTGTGTTTGTACCCGAGAAGTCAGTCGGTGACCCCGAGGTTGACTACATCACGACTGTCAACATTCCATTTGTGGTAAGACATGGTGTCTGTACAGGACCCACATGTGTCATTTTGAGCTGCACCGGCCAGTTTATGGAGTTTAAGTCACTTGATTGACATGTGAGTTGTTATTTCCTCACATGTCAATCAAGTGACTTATCAAGTGACTTTCTATTACTCCCCTAACTCCAGGCCATTGTTCTCTTAGTTTTATTGTGACATTTTGATATCTTGAACATATAAACTTCTTTCTTATGAGGCCAAAACGGAGTGTTTTTTATTGACTGTCATTGTCTTCTGTCCTCAGGCAATAATGAACGAGCTGAATTCCTACTCTTTCTTCCTGCGAACTTTGGTTTCTATGTACGTGAATAGTCTGGGTGTCGACGTTTTCATGAACCGCACTGTCCACGAGGTGCTGTGGGGCTTCAAAGACCCTCTTCTCTCAAAGGTCCACACCATGAAACCTGAGGTGGATGAATATTTTGGGCTGATGTGGAAGGTGAGCTTGGTTGTATTCATGAATCTCATTTTTGGGAGGCAAGCTTGATGTTACTTTAGTGCATAAACCTTAGCAAAGCTCTCGCAAGGTGGCTGTTAGGGGTTACTTAAACAACAGACGAGTCAAAGTGTCTTTGGTAAAGTCACATAAGAGAAGTGAGAATGACCATGTGCTGATGGAATATGTTTATACTTCCTGTTAATGAAATGGTGTCTGCAACTTTGTGACAGCAGCCATGTGATGCTGATTGCAGCATTTTGTGTAATGGAGCTATTAGTCAATTAATTGATGACTGATACAAAGCGATATTTTCTTTCACAGTTCCCATGGTCCTCTGTCAACAGACATTACTGTTTCTGATTCAGTGTCTACCTGCTTTATCCTGAACAGTCGCAGCGGTTTTATCTCAACTCATGTCTCATCTGGTTTTCTACAGAAAAATGGCACCCATGAAGGAGAATTTGTGTTCCACACTGGCGAGGAAAACTACTTGGATTATGGCAAGATCGACACATGGAACGGCCTGCGGTAAAGACTTATATCAGGCAGTGTCAAGTGTCCCTGAACAACAGATCCTTTTCCCTTTTCCTGTTTTCCACAATGATAGGAAACACTTAAAAACACATGACTTCCACCTCTTCCCTTTTAAGATATTCATTCATTCATTCATCAGGAATATCATATATTGTTATATTTGCCTCCTTACATCACCTGTATTAGAAAGTCCAGAGGAAAAAGCCTTTGCTCCCCTCTTTTAAGTAGAACACGATTGCTACATGAATGTTTGGATATCCAGAGTGACTTTGTACTTTGAACGTAATCATCACGTGTAGGCAGATGTCTGAAGTGGAAGAAGTATTTACATTCTTTACTTCAATAAAAGTCTCTACAGCAGTGTGAAAAATATTTTTAAGTACTTAAAAACCTTGTGTAAGTAAAATGAATTAATTTTTCTTTTTGTATAATATTGGATACATTATAATTTTCAGCCTCAAAAAGTGTAGTAAAGGGGAAATCACTCTTCGGAACTGCTGACTAGAGCTACAGTGATAAGTCATTCAATCAATTAGCTGATCAGCAGAAAATTTATGAGCAACTGCTTCTGGTTTAATCTTTAACAATGTGCGTTTGTGACTATAGATGACAGCTATAAATGAATGTAGAGGAAACATGTAAAGTAGTTCCTCTAAATTGCAGTGGATTATAAAAAGCATAAAATGATACACTGATTTTTTTTTTTTTCCCTTCATCAACAGGAAAATGTCCTGGTGGTCTTCCGATCAGAGCAACATGATCAACGGTACAGACGGTGCAGTCTTCCACCCTCTGATAAACAGGAATGAGCTGCTCTACATCTTTGCTGCTGATCTCTGCAGGTATGCACGCATTCCTTATGTGGCTGTAAGTTTGTTTACAGTCAAAGCATCCGGGCAGGGCGAGGACCACAATGTTCATTGACATTTAAGTAAATTGCGCCTGAGTCATACACTACATGCTTACCAATCCACTGATAAAGACCTGCGTTTATGTTTATTACAGCTTCTGATAAGGTTGATGATGAACTTAAAAGACATGTGGGAAAGTAACTTTTTACTGTAACAGTGCTGACTGCTTCCCGTTTCCTTCTGCTTATGCTCTTAAACTTTGTCTCGACCGTTTCTTGACGGTTTGTAGTACATTCTTAATTTATAACTCCCTAAAGTGGGTACTGAACATGTTTCTTTGGTTAGGTCTATCCATCTAGCCTATGTGGAAGACGTGGAGGTGAAAGGCATCCAGGCGTATCGCTTTGCACCCCCTAGTGATGTCCTCATGAGCCCTAAAGACAACCCCACTAACGAGGGCTTCTGTGTGCCAGCTGGGGACTGTCTTGGCACTGGGGTGCTTAAAGTCAGCGTTTGTCGAGAAGGTAAGGGGCTGTCCCATTTCCCCTTCAGTTGCCATGGAGCCTGACCCACTTCCCTTTGATAACTCCAAACCAGCCATGTGACACATTTCACCCCCCCCCCCTATTTTCAACCCCCCAAAATGTCCTTTCAGTCAGCAACCGTGTCCCCTGTCTGGTATCCAACATTCCCACTGTTTAAACTTGCCAGATTTTACTCAATACACGGTTCAATGATTAACCGTGCTGACTGTGTGAGGAAACCATTGAAGTAGTTTATGGTGGTCGTTGAGTGGAGTGTGATTACTGTGATACGATAATCATCACTGGGCTTGACACTTGAAGACAGTGAATCACTGACAGATATGCTACTGTAACCTCAGGACTCTGTATGTTTTAGATGCACTTTATTAGCAAGGTTGCTGCTGGTTGAACTTTTCTTTTGCTAAAGCAAAAGCTCCCCTGACTCAAATGAGGAAGCACAGCTGATTGGATGGATTTATGAAAACAATATGGAGATCCAATCAAAAGCGAGCCCTTTTAAATGGTTCCATTTAGAAATGACTGTGTGTGTCCTAGTTGTTGTTGTTTTATTCATTTTAAATCCCATAAAGCACAAATATTTTTCAACATATTGCCAAAACTGTTTAAATTGTTGTAAATATCAGTTTAGGTTTCTAAAACTTTATCTGAAAACATGTAGTCAAAGTACATGTATCTAAACTCTTAACAGTTTAGTGCAGTGGAAAAAATATAACATTGGTCAAAACCACAGTTTCCTTTCTGTCGTGTCAGTTATGGCAACAGCAGCAGTATTATTTAGACTTAGTTTCCCATGTTGTTAGATTCAGTGTGTTAAAATTTGACTTTTTTTATTTATTCAAGAAAATAATATATAAATAAAGAAACAAACAAACATTTCTCCCCCAGAATTTTATTCCTGGTGTGATTACAGCTTTCAAACAGCATTTTGATCTTCACATTTGAAAATTGTATTTTCAAAGAAGAAGAAAAAAAAATTAAATGAATTGAAAAGAGAATATAGAAGTAATGTAAATATTGCATACATATAGCATTTAGGTCCACCAAGAGTTTAATTATGACAAGCTTCAGAGAGATGTTCAAAGGAAAGGTAAAGACAGGATATTACGCTCTTCTCATACATGTCAACAAATCATTTGAGTACAACCTGAAGCACACATTATTTCTGCTATCTGCTACACTATCAGCTACAGATATACCTCTTTATCTATTTTTATCTCCTCAAAATACTAAATACTTCCTCTATCTTATCTTGTGTTTCTTTCTCAACTTTTGTCAGCCCTTGTTTTGACTGAGTCATCTCAGAATACAAACCGTAAACTGACTCACGTGTTTGTCATATTTGTTTCTTTCCAGGTGCTCCCATTGTTGTGTCTTTTCCCCACTTTTATCAAGCGGACCCCATGTACATCAACGCCGTTGAGGGGCTCAACCCCAACAAGGAAGAACATGAGACGTACCTTGACCTGCAGCCGGTATGACTAATATTTCTTACCCAGAACAAAGTGGTGTGGAGGAATCTGAGTTGAGTCTCACTCTGTTTGTTTATGACTGTTTTTATCTAAATGAGAATTAGTTGTTTGATTCATAGTGGCGGCCGCTCTTGTTTTTTGTTGCCATTGACTGTATTATTTTTGGTCAGCTTACATCATTAAAGAGAAATGGGGTCACATAAGGTTAATTTTAATATTAGAGGTGCTTAACTCAACTCAGATGCTACTTTTTGATTTCAGATGTCACTGTATTACAAATAGATTATTTTAATACCGATTTGCTTGAGTGCATAAGGTAGATTTACATTTAATAGTCAGACATATTCAAAGGAAGAGCAGAGAAAAATGAGAAATAACTCCAAAAAATTGAACTAAAAGTACAGAATATAGTGTCCCACGCCATGTCAGGGGTAGGCAAAAAGCAGCCTATAAAATTGTTCTTTGCTGAATCCTCTCTGTACGTAAGGTGTTAACTAATTCAGTGTAAAGGAAAGACAAGTTTCTGAGATGCAGTTAGATTCACTGAAACCTTTGTTTTTCCTTTTAGACCACAGGTGTTCCCATTCGTGCCTGCAAGAGAGCTCAGCTCAATATCATCCTGAAGAGAGTTCAAGGCTTCCCGTAAGTTGAACTTTGCTGAACTCTGACCCACTTTACTGTTGTCACCCTGTGTCCCTATTTCTGCCACATGTTGAGCCAGATGTCCCCCCTGACCTCCACATCTCTCTCTCTCTCTCTTTCTCCCCTGCAGCAAAACTAAGTACATCAATGAGACCATTTTCCCCATCATGTTTGTCAATGAGGTGAGGATTTCATTTAGTGCGGTCTGAGACAAACCTGTCCACACTGAGTGAGACACAAACCAATAATCACCTCTCTCCACTGTAGACGGCAACTATTGACAATGAATCAGCCTCCCAGATGAGAACGCTTCTCCTAATCGTCACGCTTGTGTCAAACTTCCCTTTGCTAATCGTGGGTTTGGGCATCATCCTTCTACTGGTTCTCGTCGTCTTGTTCTGCCGAAACCGCCAGAAGAAGGTAGGAACCAGCCCCGTTGTTGTGCACAGAAGTGTAGTATTAATCCACACATTTACCCTGGTTTGAAAAGTGAGTGTGCTACCCACTGACATTAGCTCACAGAATAAATGAGTCCTAGGCTGGTAATAGATAGACAGTAGTGATATGCCACAGTAAATGCTGCAGTGTTTTTTAGAGTTTAACTAGGTTTCTTTTTTTTTTTTTGCATGGTTAACGGTTTTCCTGAGCTGCTGCAGGTTTAATCCCAAACTATGTGCATGTCAACTAACACACTGCATGAATCCTGTGCAGCAAAGTCAGCATGAGCAGTTTTCTACATTTCTGGTTTTAACTGGTGTATTTTTTTCTATTTTGGCTTTTGTTTTATTATTATTATTTTTAATTTTTATTTTTTGTTGAATGTTTTCTAACAGTTGATGCATTTATGATAAGTCAATGAGCGCTTGTATTTAGGTTCAGTCTTCGGTCAGTGTAGCTATAAGCTGGCTTAGCACTATTTAGTAACAAAGTGCATTGAACTAGAATAGTCCTGTGATTGATGTGCAGGCACGATGACCTCTTATCTCCAGCAGCACGGGGTTGATGATCTGAAGTCTGGCCTCAGCACCCTACGATTACAGATTATAGATTATTGAAGTTGAGGTTATCCCCTGCCCCTAAAATGACCTGCAACACGAGAAAGACAGTTTGATATTATTGGATGTATTTGGGGGTTTTTTTTTGCTGAGAGTTAGAACCACAAGGGCGATAGTACTAATTTCTCATCCGACTCTCAGCAAGGAAGAAAATCGGTGAACTTCGCAGAGTTTAGCCCTTTAGCTTAGCATTGAGAAGATGTTTAAAACGTGCTTAATTGCAATGTGAAGAATTGTTGTATTAACCATGTTCTAATTTTAATTTTCTGTAACCCCCTTTTTTCCCTTTTCTGTTTTAGAATGAAGTAAAACGTATTGATTTTACTGAAGCTTTTCATTCTTTTACTGTAAGTCTTAATTTTTGCCTTGTTTGCTGTTCTCCTCTTTAATTTGTTATCCATCATCTCTGATTTTATTTATCATTTTTTAATTATCTTTATGGGACATGCTATACCTTTTAAGTTCTCACCTCACAGTGTAATATGTTTATTTTTAAGTTACGGTAATATTTTCTGTGGTGGTTGTTTGATGCATAGTTAGATTGATGTAGTTCACTGTGGACATTTCAATCAAAACATTTTATTCCCATTTTATTGTCAGTGTTGAATATAAAAGAATATTTGGATGTCTTGCCATTTCAGTGGTTCACACTAATGCCCTCTGTTCCGACTCTTCCTGTTCAGACGGCGAAAGACGACACGGCCTACACTCAGGTCAGCGACAAACCCGACGAGCCATCAGAAACTCCAGCCACTCAGCCGGTGAGGAATGGCTCATACATTGCCATGTCTCCAGTGGAGGCCCAAAAGTGTTGATCAAGGAACCCTTCCCCAAGTGTGGAGCTCAGGAAGGGGGCTGAGGGAGCAGCACATGGGTGTTACACTACCACGGGTGGGGGTTTATATACACTTTGGGCTCATTTTCACTTATTTTTGTGGGGGTGGGGAGGATAGGGAAAGGGGTGGGACACAAGCTCCAGTAAATGCTTAGTCAACAAAGACATTGCTCCTCTCACTGAGCCCTCTTATGACTGTTTGTCCTCCTCTACTCTACCTGCTGAGCATGGCCCTCACTGCCTGCTGTACTGCAACACAAACAAACTCCCACACTCATTTTAGTCTTGGTTGGCCCTAAAGATGAAGGGACCCTGGATGGGCTTAGCCAGGACAGTCCTTTAAATCTTCTGAGGGAACAAGGTAGCATAGGTGTCGCTGTTGTACGCGGATGTATGATCTTCTGAGCAGACTCTGCCAGCTAATATGGCTCAAAGAAAGTGTTTTTTTTTTGCCTGAACAACAGTGGGTGTTGTTACCATCATGTTCTTGCTTTTTCATTTCCATCAGTGTTGCGTGAGGACTTGAAGCCAACAGATTTTTTAGAAAAGCCCCCGTAAACTGAATCCTTAGGAAAACAAAAAACTCTCTGGGCTCCCGAGCCCAGAGGATAAAGTGGTTTTGCTAACAACACTGAATTCAGCATATCTTTTTGTAAAAAATAAATATTAAGAAGAAGAAGAAGAAACAGACTGAGCCAAACTATTTATAGCATTTTTGCCTTTTTTCTTAAGATGAATCAGTGCACCTACCCACATACACACACACACACACACTGTACTTCCAGTATCAGTCAGTGAACATGTGTGTGCACCTTCAGCTTACTTACACTTCAGTGTCCTTTTTTGATGGGCAATGGGAATCTTTCTTTTTCTCGATGCAGGCATAGTGTAGTGTGACGTCTGGAATATTTGTGAGTTTGACCCCCCCCCCCCCCTTGTCACCATTACCTTTTTTTCCCCCAGAACACACTAGTCTAGAGAATATTCAGCTACATTTCCGAGTCATCTTACTTAAGGTGATGACTGCTTAGCTATGAATTGGTCAGGAACGCGAACAGTAGCTTGATAAAGTTGCACCTTTAGGCTTCATCACAGATTTAAAACAAAGCGGAAAAAAACACCCATGGAACTTACAAGGGAGACTTGAACCTGCTTTCTGCCTTATAACAGTTCAATGTGTTCTTTTCTTGTTCATTCATACATCGTTCAGATAAGCTGGAAATCTCTTGTTGTTATTGTACATATGTAAAGAGGAAATGTTGAGATACCTCCGACCAAATCCAGCAAACAGTCCTCTAAAGTGTGCTGAAAGACACTAACTTTGCTCTGGTGTCAATTGCTCCTGCACGTCTACACTGTTACCTGTTTTTTTTGTTTGTGTGTTTGTTTGTTTGTTTGTTTGTTTTTTTAAAAAGCACAATTTGGATTGTTAAAACCAGTCCTCACACAAGGCTACCAGGTTTTTTAGTCCATTATTATATATTTACAGCTGATCTGTCAAAGACACTGACAGGTGCTGTGACTATTTAAAACAAAAAAATGTTGAATCTCTGGGTTTTGAGGAAACCCCGTACACCACTCGCCGCTGTGCTGTCATTCAGTTTGCCAAGGAGCTGTAGGCATTCAGGCAAAAACACAGCACACAGCACTTGAATCACTGTTTGTCTTATGTTTCATGTTGTGTTTTCATTTCTTCGGTCCTCGTCACACGTCAAACCCAGTTGTAGTCAGCGTGGAAAATTCCCTGCACTTTGCCTGGAAATTGTGCCCTGTGTATTTTCATTGTTTGTTTATTTGTTTTTTTTGTTTTTTCAATGGTCATTTCAATGCAGGTGGTCCACATATTCAGTACATTTCAATGTTTTGTCCTCACTAGTATTGGTAACAAAGGATGTTCATCCTCTGTGTTATTTGCTTTTGAGCACATGGAGTGTCTTCTTTTGATATACTTTTGTATTTGTTATTGCTGCTAGAAAATGCCATAACCTACGGACTTGTATTTGTTTATGTGGTATTTACCATACTGTGCTCGTATTCAGTTTGAGGTTGACCCACAGAAGTTTTTTTTCCTTTGAGTCTTAAATCTTGAAGGCTTTCTGTGTTGCCAGCCCTTTTGACACCTGAGCACAAGATACAAAGCCAAAAGCTTGCATCCATTTATTGGAATTACAACTTACTAGTTATCCCTAGTGACATTTTTATAAAGTTATCACATTTAACCACTCGATTTGCGGACGATCAGACCCATAACACATGTATCATAGGGGTTTATTATAGGATGAGTAAACTTAACAGTTCAGTGGAGGTGTTGAAAAGGGCGAGCCACTTCAGCACCAGCTGAGACTGGTGTCAGAAGTCTGATACTGGAATTATTAACACTGTGGTGGAGACTAAAGGATTCCTTTTTAAAGTTGAATCAATTCACTGAAGGCCTTTTTATTACAACGTACATGCAAGCAACCAATGCCTTGTGCGAACTCAGTCCGTCGTCACACACCTTTTTAAAAAAAATCTTGACTTGAACCTGAAAGACCTTAATCCCGAGAGTCGTGTGCGTGTTGCTTGTACAGCGTTTGTTCAAACACACACCTGAGCTATCACTCCTCCACTGTCTGATTTCTACTACACTGACCTTTGAGTCCAGTATTTCAAGCTCATTGGCTCATCCCTGTTTGACCAAAGATAACCCACATAGATTTGCCCCAGAGCCGTGTTTACTCTCCTCTGCGATAACAGCCGTGCCACAAAACCACCGCCTACCTTTTTTAAAAAATTTTTACTTTTTCTTTTTTTTTTTTGATCGTGCCACCACTGACCGTATGTGAAGTATTTGCAGCAGTGTTGTGAGCATGAATGGATGTGCGTATGTGCCTTTTTACAACAAGGCAAATTTTAAAAAAGAATGACAATTTCACAAATTGCTAGTTGTGGGTATTGGTGGGTATTGCTTTTCGTCGCCCAGTGCAAGAGCAAACAAAAGTAATCAATGCTCGTTTTGAGCAGATCTCAGTATTATGTAAGACAAAGCAATACAGAATTGTATAAAATAAATTGTGGATGTTTTGTAAGGGGCCACAAAATATTTATGTATTTTTTTTCTGTTAGTTTTACTTCTGTAGAACTACTTCCTTTTTCTGTTGTGTAATTTAGTTATTTTTTGTAACATTGAACACATTTCATTTTTGATCATTTCATTATTTTTTTTTTTCCCACCAAAACTCAAAAACTGTAAAAGATGGACCAGAGTGTCAAACTGGGAGATGTCAGAACCCTGTAAAATGTCTGTAAAATGAGTTTTCATGAATGGTTTAAGATTGTTTGTGTTCGATGAATATGAGAAGTGTAAATTTGTGTTTGTGGAGTCAGTGCATTTCTGTTAAACTGGAGTGATTTTTTTTTTCTTTTTTTCTACTGGAAGGCTGATTATCTTGATGACTGAGTAAAGTGAAGCATTGATGCTGTGTAACCTATCTAGATGAATGAAGCCCTCCTTCAGGGATGAGCACTAGTGCCATACCATCCTTTGATTATTATTTCTTTCCTTAATTTGCTCTTTGGTGTGACCTCATCTCCCCATTTCGATGTTCTGAAGTCACTAACAGATATTTCCTCTTGAGATATACTAATTTGTTTTGCTGCTGAAAATGACAATCTCGCTTGTCATGTTAGGTGCAAAATGAATTCAAAGTAATATCCATTTTTAGTTTTGATAATTTACACTGCACAGATGTTTCTACAGTGCTTTTGTAAACATTTCTAGTGTATTTGCAAAAAAAAATAAAAGTTGCATTCAATTGCAAAGCTCACATGGTCGTCTGCTGTCTCCTGTATAAACTGTCAGAGAAGTAAATAGAAATGAGTTTGTGGCATAAAAGTGCTAATCCAGGGGAAGTAGGAGTAAATTATGTGATGGATGCTGCTTGATAAGGTGTCCATTTTCAAGAATAATCTGACACCCAATACCCTCAATACTTCTAGCAAAAATAGCTGCAACCCTTCCCTCTCTTTGTACACATAACTCTGTGCTGTGACAGTTATGTGCTGCTGTGACAGCTTCGCCCTCATGCAAAACCCGCAGCTGAATGGCAGCAAGTTCAGGCATGTTGTTTGGGAGTAGAGGAGGTCACACGTTCCTCTAACAGAGATGAATCCACAAATACCCAGGGCTTTATATGTGTACCCAGCAGCAACCTTCTGTTCGTTATTCTAACTTGTGACCTTGGGGAAGTTCGGCTTCCCCACGTCTGAGCTCTTCTGGGAACTTACATCATATGTTTCCATCCTTGAGATTGTTGTTTCAGGATTCACGCATGTCAACACAAAAGCACTTTTTCCTTCAGTAAATTAAGTGCACATTCTTCAGTTTTTTGGAGACTTGACTGACCTTCAGCAGAGTTGACGCTTTTGTGTGCTTACACTACTGATTGCTTAATTTGTATACTCTGGAGTACAGGTTCAATTTGTCATGCTGCCGTGCCAGCGATTGTCTTGACCAGAGGCATTGTGTTTTTGGGTTGTCTGTCCCATTCTTATGAACACAATATAGAAATACATTGAGAGTATTTCCTCAAATTTGGCACAAGTGACCACTTGGACTCAAGGATAAAGTGATTAGATTTTAGAGATCCAAAGGTTAAGATCACTGTGACCTCACATTTTTGGTCATAACCCAAGAATTCCTACACTAATTGTGATAGATTTTCCCACAATTGTCTACAAAGATGAACTAATGATGTTTTGTATCTAAAAGGTCAAAAGTCACCTTTACTGTACCACCATAACTCAGGAACAGAAGGGCTGATTGTCAACATTTGCATGGGTATATATGTGGATTGGTAGTGTGGGGGCAGGGGCCACTCCCACTGGGTCATACTTCTGTTAAAAATTAACAAATCACAGACCTGGGAATACTCAGATAGCTGTTGAATTCATGTCAGGTGCTCTCTGCCTTTGCTATTCAACTGATTGGTGGTAACATTTTTTTTATTGTATTGCTAATCTTCTTCTTTTGAACTGAATCTTCTTTTTTTTTTTACACTATTCTGAAACTGCCTTTACAAGCAACTTTAGTGTCACAGTCTGAAGCCACCTGTGAGTCCTCTCAGCTATGCGGTTGTGAGTGATGCAGAATGAACATGTTATATCAAATCAGTCACTGTGCTGAGAAGCTCTCTGTCCTGCATGTTTCATGTCTTTCTCTTCCAACACACCTGATTCAAGGGATCAGCTTGTCATGCAGCCCTGCAGAAGTGTGATAATGACTCGTTCATTTGAATCAGGTGTGTCAGTGCTAGGAAACATCTAAAACATGCAGAGCAGGGGGTCCCCAGAACCAGGACTAAGATACGCAAGATTAGAGACACAACTTCAAGGAAATTTAATAATAAATTTAATTTAATAAGTTTTGAGTAATTATGGCTCCGGCTCTTCTGCTGATGGACTCTTATGTCATTGTCATAACCATGTGTGAGTGATCACTTCTTAATTCCTACTGGCTCAAAGCACTTCTCTGCATAGCTGAAAATGATCGTGATGTTTCATTGGTGGCAAAGGTTGTAAGTTCAAGACTCAGGCACAATTAAAATCATGACTTGAAGGTTTAATGACAATTTTGGTTCAGACTGTTATACTGATGGACTTTCCTGTATTTATCTTTCTGTGTCCTTCTTTGTTTCCTCCTCTAAATGCCTGGTCCTGACCACTGCTGCACAGCAGCCATAATTAGGGTGAAATTATAGCTCAAGAACTATAGACACTGCAGTCAGTAGCCACATTTATAACCACTTGGGTAATGTCTTTTAGTGACATACAAAATCTAAAATTTGTTTACAGGCAAGCAAATAACTCTGAAATGTAGTTATTTATTTGAAACTTTGTATGAAATCCTCTGGAAATGACAGACTTATAAACTGTTGGAGCTGAAGATGGTCTCATGACACTTTTTCATTCTTTGTCACATTTTGCTATGAGCGGTATAGAAAATGGATGGATGGATGGAGTTTCTCCTGGTCTTTTGTCCACTCACAGGCCAGTTTTTCAAATAATTTTGATGCTCACTGATGAGAAACAGAAGAGTGGTATAATGAAGCTCTCCAAACTGGATGATTTTGTTGGAAATGGTCAGGTGACAAAAACACACATAAGCACACTTCAGCTCCACAATTTCCTAAAATCTATCGGTGTCCTTGTCCTGCGAAGTTCTTTAATGTTGCTTTAAAGAGTAGTTAGATCTTCATCTATGATAGCGAGTGCTTCGAGACACTCCTGTTGACTGAGTAGTTTTCATTCAGATGTTTTCATTAGGACAGAGCACCATCCGCTTTGCAACTGTAAGACCACCTGCAGACAGTGAACAATAGATGCCCCCCTCCTCGAGTGAATGGGAAAAATAGGTCTAACTGCCTTCTTCTTTTGTCCCACTTGTGTGTGAGTCTCTGTGTTGGGGGTGGTGGTGGCTGGATGTGAAAAGCACAAGTGGACAGGCAGCGACATGCCAGCCCGCATCTCTGGGGAAGAACACTCAGTTTGTTTTACGTGTTCCGAGTGCTGAGCAGATAAAGGAAATACTCTGACATCTTGGTTTCTTGCAATAAGCACATTTAGTGTAATTTTGAGTACTATAGCAGTTAAAATAAGCAGAACAGCAAAATGCTACTTACACTTGACTGCATCAGTAATAATAATCCAGTGTAATGCATATTAGTCACTCAGAGGGATATTGTTCAGAATTTTTATGCATGACTAAATAATTTTGGTAGTTTACTAATAACACTTCTCTATTTCTACTAAAATTTTGAATGCTTCTCATTTGTAAAGGAGTTCTTTGTAGTAATTCTTTGTAGTATTAACATATGAAAGATTTCGCCTTATTTACTGAGACCTGAGATGAGAAGATCAATATCTCACTCATGTTTATTCACTAAAAGTGAATCCAGCAGCCAGACTGCTGTTACCTTAGTTTAGCTTAGCATAGAAACTGGAAACAGGGGGAAACGGCTAGCCAGACTCTGTACAAAGGTTACATAATTTGCCTACCAGCACCTGCCTTGGTTTAATTTTAGTTTTCAATGCAGGATTTTAACTTGTAACGGAGTACTTTTACAGTGTGGTAATAGTACTTTTACTAATGTAAAGGATCTGAATTCTTCCTCCTACCACTGAATGATTAATAATACTCCTCAATTATTTTTTCTCTTCTCTATCATAGGAACTAGGGATGACGAAGCTGTAATACTCACTGAGACATATCCCCACCTTGAATCTCAATCCCTGGGTTCCTAAATGCTCCTGCCACACCTTTACTTGATCTCCGCTCATCCCCATGGCAATCACCTCCCCCCTACATCCCTCCCCTCAACACTTAATCATCCCTCCAAACATGACCCTCATCCTATCCATCACAAATCTTTCAGACATTCAAAATAAATACTTTTGTACTACACTATGGCTTGATCTGTTCGTGAATCTCTAGGCAAAATTGTCCTTTCCAGGTAAATGATGACTGCATTCGCTTAATCCAGCCACAGGAGGCGGCTCTGGACATGTTTTAATATCCACCCACCTGAAAGATTATCATTTAAAAGGAAAACTACCATCCCCAGCACAGAGGTTTTTATGAAAATAATGTAAATAAAACCACAGCAATTTCCAGCATGTGTTTCTGCAGCTCAAATTAAGGGTGTAGCACTTTTAGACATACCAGTTAGTCTCTGTTTGTTTGCTTTTTGCATCCACCCTGAACAACTAAAGTGCTTAGCCAACCTTTGAGGATAGTTGTTATCTTCTGAAAGCAGTCCTGAGACGTGCAGCTGCAGGTTAACTGATGGGATGTACAACTTGCTGCCAAAATGTTCAAAGTACTAACCCTTAGTACTAAATGGTCTTTTGTGCCCCCTGCTGGTGATTATGAATACTAATTGGGATCTCCCTGCAGGAAATAGCGTCATAACATTGTTGTTATATTGTTATCATTGTTAATAACCGCATATGAGATGATATTTAAAACCCTAAAATTGTTAAAATGTTACATTCAGTTGATTTAAATTAAATAATAAAATGATATGAGGATTTTGTTAACTTCAATATGTGGCCTTAATTCTGAGATAAAAATAATAAAAATATTTCCATTATTACTGAAGTGAAGAAAACATACTGGATGACTGACTTCATTTTTAAATTTTAATGTGTAATATTTTATTAAATATTAAAGCTGGAAAGCATTTTGATTAATTGGCTTGATTTAGTTTAGTGGACAGTAGTCAAAAACTAAACTTGCTCACCTGTGTGACTTTGAGAGTGGGACTTTGAGCTCCTCAAATAAGAGTACGGTAATTTAATTATTTAAATTATTTAAAGAATTCCATCCGTCCATCCATTTTCTATACCACTTATTTGTCGGGGGGCTGGATTGTGGGAGGAAGCCGGAGTACCCGCAGAAAACCCACGCAGGCCCAGGGAGAACATGCAAACTCCACACAGAAGGGCCCAGACCAGGATTTGAACCTGGAACCCTCTAATGAATGAATAGTTACTAACTATATAATGTAAACATAACCTTCAACAGTTGGCACGCTGGAAAACATATAAACAAACAAAAGAGAATGTGATTATTTCCTCGAAAGGCTCAGTCATTCACAAGTGAGGATGGGGTGAGGTTCAGCTATAGACGATATTCCCACAGGGCTCAGTAACACTTCGTAAAACCGTTGTTGGTAAACACAGTTTGCAAATGACTGCATTCTGTTTTTATTTACTTTTTACACAATGTCCCGACTAAATATTAGGGTTTGAACATAAATGCTCTCACTCCTGGATTATATAAAAATCATTTTTTTCTCCCAGTTTACCACTTTTTGATCTTTTACTGTTCTTCAAGTTCTAATTCATGAACAACACTGAACTAATGACTGCTACAAATGTGACTTTGAGATGTAATTACAGTACAACATTTTACATGGTCAGCGGCCCAAAAAACGTACAATAAAATTTCCATGTTAAACACAACAAACTTTTACACATGCAGACACTGACTTCTTCATGTTTCCCTGTGTTTCCAGTCTTTGTGCTAAGCTAAGCTAACCTTCTCCATGGCTCTAGCTTCATACTAAGCAGGTAAACTTCACAGTGGTATTGATTCCCAAACTACCACTGTAAATACAGCAAATGTTCTGGGCTTCATATCAACAATTTAGATACAGACATGTACATCCTAATAGTCAAATGAATAAAAGCATGAGTTCTCCATCCTGGACAAGGTGACGGATTGTATACATTGTTGGCAGCTGATACAAAACATCATCAGTGCAAACTAGACTTAACTTCCTCTCTAGAAGTTAAAACACTTCTGCTAAGGCACAGCAACATTTAGTTGCAAACACTTAGGGCAACTGATGTCGACCTGCACACTTATTAATTGTAATATTTGGATCTGTAGTTTTTAAATAGCATATGATATTTTCACAGATGTGGTTTCATTTATTTATTTATTTTAATTGTTTTGTCACTGTGTAGTGAATATCATTGGGTTTTGGACTGTTGAATGAACAAAACTTTTCCACAGAGCCACAACGATTAATTGATTAATCAAAGCTGAAAATAGTTTCAAGTTCTCAAATGTGAGCATCTGCGCTTTTTCTTATATTAACATACTAAATATGATACTTTTACATTTTCTACATTTCATGAGAACACTAATCAGTCTAAGAAAATGAAACTATCATGTAACAGTAAAATGAGAAAATAACTATCAGATTAGTCAGTTATGAAAATAATTGTCAGTTGACGACCTAATATGATTGGGGACTTTAGTGAAATATGTTTTAAATATTGGATAAATATTGGATATTTGAATATTTCTTTTCATGACTGTTTTTGGAGGTATTTGCAGATAACTTTGATGTCTTATTGTTCATTTTGTAGTTAAAGTCTGTACATCTGGATTGGTCAGTCGTTTTATAACGTTTATCATACAGCATGTCAGCCTCTGTATATATGTATATATGGAGGAGGTAACTATTTTTATAATCCAAATGGGATTGAAATGTTATCCTTTTAAAATCACTGGGAGTCAGTATGAAGGCGGTATTCTTGTTCATGTCTCACCCACACTTCTTCAGTGGATGACACCATTTAAAAATGTGAAATGAGCATTCGCTGTCAAATATCCTGAACTCTAAACTCTTCTTAATCCCCCGTGAACCATACGGCTGTTGCTCAGCAGCATCCTGCGTCTTAATGTGCGTCATTAAAGCAGCTTGCATTGGCTGACCCGCCCCCCTCCCCGGCCAACTGTCTGGAGTGGAGTCTGAGCCTGTGTGGCTGTCTGTTTTCAGCCTTTGTTCTCTGTGTTCAGATGTTGGGGTCTCCCTCCAGCCTGGTGAGGTCGTTGGCCGTGCCCATGAACATGCTGCGCCCTCGCTCCAGTCGGCTCTTCTTGTCTGTGAGGCGAAAGGCCTCCATGAACTCGTCAATATCGATGCTGCCATCCTGGTTGCTGTCGATGGTGACGGCCAGGTCTGAGATGGCCTCATCTGTGATCTCCATCTTTAGGTACACACTCAGCAGTTTCCAGGTCTGCCGGAAGTCTTCCATGGTGATGAAGCCTGGGGAGGTTAAAAGTTAAACATGCAGGGTAGAAGGGAAAAGTTTAGAGACACAGTAAAAGAACAGGATGGAAAAAGTGATACTGGTAAGTGCATTTGGTCAGAGGTGGCGGGTGGAGAGACCATTAGGTCAAGGGGTTAATCCTCGCATTAAGTGAGAGCGCTCAGGAGGCAGTTACAAACCGTGGCCTCTTTTGCACGCTACAGGTGGATTAACAGAACCCAGTAGATGTTTCTATCTGGACACAACTAAAGAGCTCTGACACACTTTACACATCCACTGCTCCATCCACCTTGGTTGGATTGTCTCTCTAAGTTAGTAAGGCTACATTCAACTCAAGATATTTAATAGGAGGGGATACTTGAACAGAGTAAAAAAAATGTCACTGGTCAAATATGAAGTAGTGGAGGTCGAGATATCCTGATGTTTAGTCCCTTGTGTCGGCCAAGCTCTAAAAACACTGGATCCTTACTTTCCATAATGTGATACTGATACTGTATTGTCTTTTTTTAACTATTTTTTTTTTAAAAAATCAATGAATTGTCGTTGGATGCAGCTTCTTCTGTGTGAGTATTTGCTCCTTTTATCTGTTTTGTATGATTGTAAATGTAATATTGATCATTGTTCAAACAAAACAACAACCTTTGACAACATGAGCTTGAGTGCCACTTGAGTTTTGACTGTAAGAAAAATAAGGAGAGACATTTTAAGGTGAATTTCCCATTTCAGGGGCATTAACTCCAGAGGAACACCAGAACAGCAAAATATGCTGCCCATTAAGAAGGAGTAGAGTAAATAGATGTTCACAGTATGCATGTGACTTATTTCAGTGATGAAGAGTTTTACCTGAGTTGTCGGTGTCTACGATTCTGAAGATGGTCTCCAAGGTAGAACGATGGCGATACAACGTCTCGAGCAGACCCTGGTCGATGTGCTGTGAGAGGAGAAACGATAAGAACCAAGTGAGAAAAGTCCCGACGGTGAGATTTCATTTTTATGTAAACAACATCCAAGTATATGATGCAATGAAAGTTAGAGTGTGTCTGATTCAGCAAAAGGTGTGCGCAACATCTTTAAGTTGACCGGCATGTGTCTCCAGCTCGGTGTCTCAGTGTTGTGTCCTTACATCCGTGTTGAGTCCTTTGATGGCGAGCTCGTTGAACCACTCGTGGTAGTCGATCATGCCGTCGCTGGTCTTGATGGTGATGAGCTGACAGCGCAGCATCCTCCAGGGAAGACCAAGGTGCATCACACTCTCCACGGCAGTGGCCCAGTCACTCAGAGACACAAGGCCTGACGAAGGGGAAAATTTTACCTGTCATCTGACTCCTTTTATAATATTAGACCTAACACAGATTCTCATCCATCACCCCTTCACAAAGTCAAACTAGGGCAATGTAAAACTCTAAAAATCAAAAGCAGCCAAAGAACCCAACAAAAAGCAGGACAATATTATCAGCAGACTTGTGCTTATTTATCAGAACCAGAATACTTTATGGATATTGGGTATATAAGCGTGGGTATGCTGTATATTAATATTAGAATAGTAATAAATAACAAGAAATTGTAGAACACAAACGCCAAAGACTTTTGAGGTAATTTAGAAACAGTGTCAGTTATACTGTGAAGAGCACTCACAGGTTGATTTTATTTACATGGTTAAGTTTATTAAAATTGTCATGAATTCAATGAATTGCTGTATCAAAACTAAGCATTACTTCCTTTTATGTGAAGTTGATTCACAAATGTAGAGATTTTCCCTCACAAGCAAAAATGTTAAATAAATCTGGAGTGAGAGAATAAAGACGAGGTGCTGAATGACAGAAAATTACATACTTCCTCAGTTACTCATTACGCTCTTGAGAAACAAGAATGTAGACTGAAAATAAGCGGCTGAACAACAACAACAGTTTCAGCTGAGGTTTCTGTGAAACTATCAGATGTTCTGGGATGAACTTCTGAACAGCCCACATGTTGATTTCTTTGAATGGGGATCGAAATGTTCTGTACAAAATACAAAAGTGTGATCTCACATTTCTCCCTAGTTAGATGGCTGTCTGGGGAAGTACACAAGAGATCTCTAATAAACATTAAGTAACACCTGATCTGTTTAGGGCTGAATTGGTTCATGAACGTGATACTACACACCTGTGTTCTCACTGTCGAGCTTTTTGAAGGCACAGATGAGGTCAGATTTGTGCGCAAACAGCTGTTCCCGCAGGACTTTGAGGGCTGAGCGCTCCGTTCGCCCAACACTGTAGATGAGACAACAGCAAATGTAACAGATAAAAAAACAGAATTAAAGGCAGAGCAGTGCAGAGAAAATAAGCACATTTATCAAAAGTGTATTTACTATAACAGACATTTTCAGGTTTTCTGATGTTTTTTAAACCAAACATTAAACAGACAAAATTGCAGCACTACTGCAGAATGATTCATGTTGTTGGGATGAATATTAGTTATTTTGTACCTTTGTCTCACACTGAGCTCTCGGGTCATGCTGTTGGCCTGGTACTGAACCAAATAAGGCACTAGGTCTGGACCCAGTTTCACATATGCCCCCCTGTTACTTCCCACATCATAGTAATTGGAGGCAGAGAACAGGGTGAGGACCTGAGTGAGATGAGAGAAAGGGTTAACGTTTAGTTTATTTTTAATAACAACAATCATATAATTGATCTTGACATGCCTGAGATTTGCATGAAATTCGACTCATGTCACAATAATATATTTAACTGGAAAATTACACAATACAGGCTGTGAAAACATGAACGCCTCAGAGGGGATTCAGTATCTCAGCTCACCTTACGATTGTGGCAGAACTCATAACCGTCCTGTTTACACTCATGGGAGCGAATGATGAGCTGCAGGTTGTGTCTGTTCAGGAAGTCCTCTGTGACGTCAGGCCCCCAGTAGCAGCCTCCACCCCGCACCTCGTTGGGTGTGCAGCCATCCTGAGTCATCGGGTCGCTCCACAGCAGGTCCAGGATCTGAGGGCAGATAGGATTTAGAGGAAAGATTCAACTTACAAAGAGAACATATTAAGGGGGGGAATAAAAATCACCTGTTGGTTTAACAATCTCACCATGAGGTCCATTTGAAGCTGTTCTGGAGATTTCAATCATATCACACTCTTCCTGATGAGGACAAAGTTTTGTTTTTTTTTGTTTTTTGAAGTTGTGTCTTTGAGTGAAACATATCAACGACTGTTGGATGAACTGATGTGAGACGGGCTTCGAGTCCCCCTTAGGATGACTTTCCCACCAGCCTAAGCAGCACTTTGGATTTAGTGCTAATAACCAAATGTTAGTATGCTGACATGTTAAACTAATGTAGCGAACACGAGAAACCTACATAAACCACTGCTGAACGTATGTTAGCATTCATGGAAACAGCAGTGAACATGCAAGGTAGGGCACAGCGTGCAGGCAATTGTAGAAGCAAAGTACAGCATAAGTGTACATCATCATCATTTTATTGTTTCCTGCCATATTCTTCTCCAAAGCCAAAAGAAAATTTCTATGTAACAGCATGATGGGATTTATGGCTGCTAGGCTTATGTTTTCTTGCTGCAGAATATTTATGTAGCTATGCTTGTGTTGATATGATTATATCCTCTGTCACAGCATATGTCTGGGCTAGCTCATACATGAGCTGCTAAAGCTGTTTGGCTTTAGATTTTGTGAAGTTCATAAACTTCATGCCCAAATCCCCAAAGGTCCATCTGACTGTGGATATTTCACCACAGATTACTTTTCCTTACTTTTTGAGGAACTCTAAATGGCAGTTTGAGTTTTTCTTTTGTCACTCTCTACCTCCCTGCTCACACATGATTTGTTGCTCAAAGACCAAAAAATATTTTTGTGTGCTACAGTAAAAACCATTTACATTTATAAAATAATGTCTTTTAACTACAGAATGTAAGTTATTTTGAGTGTTTTTCAGGATCTGCTGTCAGTTCTGTTAACAGCTGGTTAACACATTTAAAAATTTTGAAAGCAGCACACTACATTCGGGGCAATCGGGAATAAGTTACCCTGAGTTGTTTATGTATTGTGCATGTTTGTACCATCAATAAGTGCAATAGTCCATCAACTTCTACAGCTTTGAGGGTTAGGTGGTGACAGAAAAGCAGATTAAACTCATGGCAGAGGGATTAGTGACGTGGTGGATGACAGCATGTTAAAGCCCATGTAGGCAACAATCCTCAGCACCTCTGCTGAGGTGACAGAACCTTTGTCACACTGTGACTCAGGATTGATTTAGTCCGCTGAATCAGAGCTGAGGCACAGAGGCCATGACCTTTGTTAAAAATCTCGTGTGACTCTTTAAGACATGAGAACAATAAACATCACCTGTTTCCATTCATCCTTTACACTGTCGCTGTTGAGAGACTCAGAAGACGTAGATGGAGTCGTGTCTTTTTCTGATCTGTTGAGGTTGAAAATTGACTGTTTCCTCCTGTGGATCTCCAGGTCTTCCCCCACATTAACTCTGATCCGGTCAGAGAAGTCCTGCAGCGAGCGGTTCTGGAAGCTGTCACGGGTTCCGAGAGGTTTGGGATATGTGAGAGAAGTCCGACGCTGGAAGATCTTGCTGTTGGACCAGACGTCCTCATCCATGTCTGAGTCGATGGACGTCCCCGCTGAGCTTTGATGTCTCTTCTTTGGAGGCCTCAGTGCTGAAACATACTGGGAAACACAGATAGAACAGGGATTTCAGCGATCAATTAGCTGTTAAATACCACATGAAATGAATGTGTATGTATCTGTTTTTGATCAGGTATTAGTGAATGTTTATCACAGCTGCACATGTTGTCCTCCTCACATTGTGTCTGTCAAGTTTGGCCAGGATGCTGAGGTCTGTGACGTCGGAGATCCCTCCATGGAGTACCAGCACCTTCTGGTCTATCACCGTTGCTAATGGCAACCAGCTGAAAATCTTCTGCAGCAGCTTCAGTATCCGTTTGCCGTGCATCTGAGGAGAAGAATGAGAGTTTGTTTTCTTTTATGGTGGTATGCGTTTGTTAGATTTTCTTCTTCACCTTGTGAGATGAATTCTTTGTTCATTATTTCATTTAAATAATGAAAAAATGGAGAAAAAAAATAAGTTTCCTAGTCATATCATGGATTCTTAATAAACTTTTTGATTTATTTTCTAAATTTGTTAAATTGTCTTTTGTTGTTGTATAAATATATTTTCTACATTGTATTTTATATGTAGCAATGGAGCCTTTATGACAAAATTCTTTTGTCGTGCATGAACCTTTCTTTCATCGTCTCTGTTTTATATATATAAAAAGCGTGAAACGCCACTTTTTCAGTAAAAATGGAAATTGCAATGTCAACTCACAATATGAAACAACGACCAGAAGTTTATGTAATATTAAGCGTTAACAGTACTGGAACTACCAGTTCCACATTTAAACAGGAGTTTGTAAGTCACACTAAAAACAGACTCTTGGTTTGAACTTCCTTGATTTTATTGTATTTGGACGTATTTTGGTCTCATTTTACAGATGTTTTCATCACCTCCTTTACTGCTGGAATGGGCTACTGGATGCTTGAATTTCCCCCGAGATCAATAAAGTATCTATCTAGCTATCTCTATCTATCTGATGGTGTAGTTGTTTTCAGCTTGTTTCTCAAGGATAAAAAACATTGTTTCAGAAGAAGAGAAGAAGTTTTGATGTCTTCTTATTTAAATTATCACTGAAAGTGTTCAGAAATTCAAAGTTTCTTTTATCTAAACAAAATCAGTAAGAAAGGAGAGAAAATGTGAAACATTTGGGACATCTGAGGTTTAATGAACTCAGACGTTTGGTCATCTGGTGACCAAATGACCTCAAATCCTCTTAGCTGCGAGGAGGAGTGACCAGTGTGTTATCAGTCCATGTTGGGCTTTAGTCACAATTTGTGGGCCAAGTAGGCTGAAAGCTTTTTAATTTGCGGCTGCAAAGATCACTGGGATTAGGGCACATTTTGGCAGTGCTAGCTGGTATGATAAGTAGGGATGAGGAGTTAATGCCAAACAGTAAACAAAGGAAAAAGAGTGTGTTGGGTTTCAGGTTTATACGATATAAACCTACCTTGTACTTAGTCAGCACCTCCTTAGTGAAGCCATACCTACACCAGTCGGAAAACACAAGATGCCAAGTTCGAGATTTTTGATTATATTTTATAAGATTGGACAACAAGAACATGGTGGTCTTGGGCTTCACTGTCCCTCAGTTGGATTCCTTTTTACCTCAGGTTGACTATGTGGTCTTCGTGGTTTCCTCTGTTGAGGTAGATGTCACTTGGGTAGACGAGCAGGAATGAAAACAGGATGATGAGGATCTCAATGGAGTCTTTGCCGCGGTCTACAAAGTCTCCATTAAACACGTAGGGCTTGTCCAAAGACGGCATGCCATTCTGTAAAGTAAACATTAGCCGAGTCAAGCTGTGTTAAAGGGTCATTCTGTAATCTAAATGTAAACAATGATTGACCACAAAATAAAGAGTGAAAACAGATCCTGTTTCACTCACTAATTGGTTAGCAGAAAACACCTTGGTTATAATTAAAAATCAAAGTTTAGAAAGGAAACAAGTTTGATAACCAGTTTATCATCCAATTTGTTTAAGCAAGAAAAACATTCAAATGTTCTCTGATTGTAGCTTCTCAAATGTAAGACTTTTCTGTTTTTCTCTGGTTTTTTTTTAATAATGTTGTGTTTTTGGACTGGTCAGACAAAACAAGACATTTTAACATGTCACCCTGGCATTTTTCACATTTACTTGGACATATCTTGGACTAAGCAATCAGTCTGTTAAATGAGACAATAATCAACAAATTAATTAATGACGCAAACAGGAGAATATTTTGATTCAATTCAAAAATATGCCTGTAGAAAGCTCTTAATAACTACAGCTCATAAGTTTAAAAAAAAAACAAAACACTGACACATACGGTAACACCTCTAAGTTATTTCAGCATTTGTGAAATGTTCAGATTTTAGAGACCTTATAGAAAATCAGCAGCAAATCTTCCAGTTGTCCATGCAAATCACCTGTAATGAAGATGATATACGTACATAAATTAACACACATCATCAACAAACACAAAGAAACTGTGTACATTTTATTCGTTGATGTATATTGTGAGAAAAATCTTTTTTGATGTACTTCTGCCAAAATGGTTTTAGACTAGAGCTACAGCTAAAGATGATGAGCTTTTGTATGTAAAAATATATATACTGCCAATAAAGTTGATTCTTCTTCTTCTTCTTCTTCTTATTAATGAGCAGTCCTGATAATTATTTCTCATCAATTGGAATATAAAATATCAGATATTTTAGATATTTTTTTTATTGTTTTTATTAAAGATGCTGACCGATCACACCGTCAGGTTTGGCTGGGGACCTTTGTTGTAACATCAGCTCCAGTTTCTTTACTTTTATTTGCATCTGTACATGCAACTTTCACCTCCATAACGTCTCTATCTGACAGTTTATTCCATCTCACCACATATAGTGATTTCTTTGCTGTGGCAGGTGGAGATGCGGTTGATATTTGGCAACATCCGGAGCTGTTTCCACGTCTCGAGCAGGAGCTGGAGGACGTAGCGCGAGTGCAGCTGCTACTGGGAGAAAAACTTGTTAGCAAGACGTTTGTAGGCACAAACGTGTGGACAGGTGGTCACACTGCAGTGTTTGATAACTCCTGTGCATGTATGCTTTTTGTCATTCTTGAACAGGAGAACAATACGAATCTAATAATATATTTATTTCCCAAGATGGAGTTGATTTGTTTTTGGAAATTCTCAATGCCAAATAACCTTGTTGGGGCGACAAAAGCAGTTTAATATCAGGATTTAAAATGCTTTTCATGTTACGTCGGGTCCAGCACAAGACAAAATAGAGCATCTTTAAAATCAAATAATTTTCCTACTATCCTTTTCAGACACTGGACTGTCCAGCACTGGTTAGAACCTACCTTTTTGTTCCTGAAGGCCTCCACCAGCCCAACTGCCTGCTCCACCGTCAGAGGGAAGGTGAGGTGAGGCCCTGAGTAAATCTCTGGCACCTCGATGTTCTTGTAGCAGAAGTACCTCTCCCACTCTGCGTCCCGACAAACCTCGTTCTCCCTGAAGATGTGTGAGATCAAGTTTCCTGGTAGAAAGGTTAAGATGACAGTTTAAACTCAGACATTCAGTTTTACTGAAAAAAAAAATAGTTTGTATTTTTTGTATTTTGTTGAACTGCAAATCTTACGTTCATTGCTTGATGGCGTGAAATTGTCCATTAGGTAGCCAAGGAAATTATAAAGCTGCACAGGGAGGAGACGTGAGAGATGTTACTTTGCAGCAAACAGAAACAGAAGTAGCCTGGGCCAGCAGTTTCTCACCTTTATCTGAGCCTGTTCCCCAGAGTACTCGATGGACTGAAAGATGTGCCAGGTGTATCTCCGTCTCATCTCTGTGCGGGCCACGTACTGACGATACCATCTCTGAATCAGGACAGCAGCTCTTAGGGCTGAAACACAACAGACGGCAGGTGATCAGAAAATGTACTGGAAGTATTGCTACATTTCCTCAAGTAAAACATGTGAGTATGTTTTTTTTTTCACCACTGGGCATGTGCAGTGCACTCTAAGATGCAATAGGGCCATAATAAGTCAATATCATTGTCTCTCCAAAAACAAGACAAAGTGTTAAAATGTATAGTCTTCCATATAGTGATACACTATATAGACAAAAGTATTGGGGCAAATGACCATTACACCACCAGGATTTTAAAGACATCACATTCTAAATACATGGACAGCTTTGCTGCTATAACAGCTTCCATTCTTCTGGGAAGGCTTTCCACAACATTTTGAAGTGTTTCTGTGGGAAACAATTGCCCATTCATAATCTCCATTCCAGTTCATTCCAAAGGTGTTTGATGGTCAGGACTCTGTGTGGGCCAGTCAAGTTCTTACACACCAAACTCATTCAACCATGTCTTTATGGACTTTGCTTTGTGCACTGGGGCACAGTCATGCTGGATCAGAAAAGGGCCTTCCTCAAACTGTTGCCACAAAAATCCAAGCATAGCATTGTCTAAAATGTCTTGGTATGCTGAAGCATTAAGATTTCCCTTCACTGGAAGTAAGAGGCCAAGCACAAGCCCTGAAAAACAGCCCCATAAAGAGGTGTTTTGTCTACATAGCGTATATTTCAACAAATCTATTAACATAATATTTCTACTAATATTATGATTTTCTTATTATGCTCTATTTAAAGATGACACAGGTCATAACTAACAGAACAGTTTGAGACACAGGCTGATGTTGTGAACAAGGAGGGAAGCAACTTGTCACATTTACTTTCTTGTCACTGTGACCGACCGCAGCAAAAAGCCTTGCATGCTTTTTATGAGTATTTGTTTATTAAAGTAAGTTATTGTTAACATAAGTAAAATCATACTGAAAGTACAGTCCACTACAACAATCATAAAAATATCAGCAACCGCAGAGTAAAGTGTTGATCAAACAATCATTTTGTTTCCACGGTTTATTCAACACTGAACGTAATCATTCAATCATCCTGTGAACCTTAAATGACACATTTCTCTCTCCCATGTAGCTGAAATTTGTTGTGGTGAATTTTGTCTCCAGTTTATATTCTTCACTTCAACCTGAGTAAATTATCTTCCTTTGATTCGAGCTCCCATTAAACATCTGGCAAACGACAACAACGACACAAACAGCACAACAAACAAGACAGATGTGGCTTACTTGTGACGGCTGCGTGCAACAGAGCAAAAAGAACGAAAGAAATACAGACAGTTAACACATATAATAGGGAGATCACAGTTATACTGCAAAGCAAACAAAAACAAAGTAACCCGCAAGAGAATTTAGAAACTGAGTGGTGATGATCGCTGTACACGTGAGAAGGTTAAGAGAGATACACAGGTGTGTCAGTGTCTGTCTGTCTGTCTGTCTGGAGGGTTGTGGTTACCTTTTCTGGAATGTTTGTGGAAATGGTTAGACTTTGTGACGCCACATCCCATGACTGTTCCTGTTCAAAGCAGCAAGCAAACGTCACATCAGCTAAAAGTGATTCAGCAGAAATTACGTTTAGGTCATGCGTCTGCTGCTAATGAGCTTGTGCTTAACTGTATTGTTGAAGTGTCATTGCAGTTTGCTTTCTAAACATAATGCTATTTGAATATTCTCAGCCTGAGATGTGGGTTTGCTTCTCAGCGCACACATTTTTAAATGACTCTGCTACAGTCTTGGCTCGTATAATCCCTGCTTCATTCACAGAGCAGAAAGTTGCTTGGCGGCAGCAGGAGAGCCGAAACCGCAGGACGTTTGACTGTGTGCCCTTTTAATCTCATTACGTGCTGGTTCGCTCTGTGATTGGCCTCAATCCTGCAGCAGAGGACTGTTTTGGTCTGAATTCTATGAAGGCTTACATCAAGCTATCTATAACCTAAATAGAGAAAATATCTTCACACCCTGAAGTTATTTTGATGAACAGGAAAAAGTAAGACATAGAAGGGTTTGAATTAAATTAAACAAATGATAACTGAATTAGTCTTTACAATTTACAAAACCCAATGAAAGATTAAGCATTTAAATCTGAACATGGTAGATTTCATAAAAGTGTGTTTGCACATTGCTTCCTTGTTTTGCAATGCTGGCTTTAGCCCACTTGGAAGAACAGATGGGTGGCTTTCATCACCTGTAAAGATATTTAGCAACGGGCCAAAGTCATCCAATCTTTTATCTTATTTTGCTCATCACAACACAAACCTGGACTATAAGGAAAGTCTGGTCTTGTCCTGTCCTGAAGTACTTGAAATAATTATTTGAACTAGTCATGAAACATGGGGATGTTTCAGAACAAACTTATGACATCTCATTCACTGTGTGCAGTTGCTTGTTTTGAATTTTACTTATTTTATTTAACTACTGTAGAAATCTAAAAATTACTTTACTATGAAGTCTTTAAATGAACAGTTTACTCACGCGGTCACCTCGTTTATCCAGTCACCAGTTCCCAAGTTGTTTGGCTGTCAGTTCTCAGCTTCAGTGAGTATTTAAACAGCCATTTGTTCTGTGTCATCCTCCACCAGTCCACCAAGATCAGCTCAAGACCTTCAAGGTATCTCCAGCACACAGCAGCACCCAGTAACTCACCGCAGAGGCCTTGTGTATGAAGATACTCCTACTGTGCTGCTCCTGCGGTCTGTGCTGAACCAGGTTTAGTCTTTAGTCCCTTGGTGTGATCGCATAATCAAGGCACCAAGCCACAAGTGGATTACTTGAGCTAATGACTTGATGCGGCTAGACTGGTCTTTATATAGGAAGATGGAAAATTGCAGAAGTAAGCATAGGAGGCAAGAGGGAGGCCAGCATTAGTTGTTTGATTCATTTTCAATTACAGGTGCTTGATTACAGCAGTATGTTGATGTCTGTTCATAGCAGGCCGGAAAAAGTACAAAATCTCCCAAAAAACAAGTTATAATGCCCTATATAACTCATTTAAATATATATTGCTTGACTGACTATTTTTTATTTTTGTAATTAGTTATTTTACTATCTCTACTGACTCTGTTTTTCCGAAAGTAAACTAATAGAGTGACAGGTCATAACAGACAGGTATCCTATATATATCCTATATATAATCAGTAATTATGTACTAATTCTTTATTGACAAATCTATTAATTATTACTACAAATGTCACAATTAATGATAAATCTGCAAATGTGCATCACAAGTATTATACTTTGGGGTAGTATGTATATATACATGTTACGTATATTATGGATACATAATTCTGAAATATAATAAATGTAATAAAATAACGTTTGAAAAACGTTGCTTTACGAACAGCAAGGAACGCTACCGCTCTTGAACGTCTCCCTCACAGGACGTTTGAACGTATGGCGACGGTGAGTTAGCTAATGTTGGTTGGTTGGAAAAGCTCAGCTAGCAGCCTTTTACAGCCCTTTAAATAAATACTTTACTAAAACTGTAATGCTTTGGAGAAATGTGGCAAAATGTATGTTGCTCCGTTTTTTGGATATACGTAGTTTTAAGAAAGGGGCGTATTCAAGTCTTACACATTTTCACCCAGGCTAGATAAGAGATCATGTAAAGGTCAGCTGCCAGTTTTAATTTTGTAAGGGAAACCTGCTTAAAACCGATGTCATTTAAAAGTATGTAACAGCTCTGGAGTAGGCCACGTACTATGTTGTGATTGGTGATTATTATGAAAATTCTTCTTCTTCTTCTTCTTCTTCTTGTTCTTCTTCTTCTTCTTTGTCAAAACAGTCGATCATTAAAGCTACTTTTCAACTTGACACAACCCCCCAACGCGTAGGAACAAATATCGTAATTACTTCTCGGATAGTCACAGACTATATGAGTGCATAACGCTATAGCTGGAATCAAAGTCAGTACTTCCTGAATGTCTTAAGTGATTCTGAGCATTAAATAAGTTTTTACAGCCTGTAAACATCTGCCAAAATACCACATAGTATCGCAGTTTTGCTGTTAGTCCACCCTAGTTATGCTAGCCTAACTTGCAGGCTGAATTGAGTTTAAGTACTTTACAGGACAGACCTCACGGAGTGATTAAAAAGCAGGAATTATTTCTGTGTGGTGCGTTTTGGGCCCCAGGAAAAGCCAGTGCACCAGCTTGTCGTAGAGCCCTTGGTCACATTAAAGGTCATGCGAGGTTCACTGTAGTACATAACTCTTACACTCTACATGCAACTTTACATCTCAGTTTGAGTTTACAACCACGTGTTTTTTCTATTTAATTTTGATTATTGCAAGAATGCAATGCAATGCAGTATGCTTTACATAAGACATAAATAAGCAGTAATGAAACAGAATGGTACAGCACAATATTCACGTTGACATATTGACGTTAGCTTGAACATAACCGCTTCTGTATGAGCTCCCAAGAGTTACATTCTCATAATGATTTCCTAACCAAACCCTTGAGATTCAGTCAGCAGTGTCTATTCACTGCCCTCAGGGAGCATCTTTTCAATAAGCTCGTTATCCTCCAGAGCTGCAGAAATAATCCTTTAAGTCTAGTTTGGAGCCAACAAGGGAAAAATCAGTACGTTAATTACTGATGAAAACACACCAATCCTCTGTTGAGATTTTTGGTTGGAAAGCCACTCCCATTATACATGATTTAACCTTTTTAGCTGAGTAATTCGTTTGGAACAGTGACTAATGTATGAACAAGGACTCAGTGTGTCATTTAACTTCATTTGTCAGCTGACAAACCAAAGGTTCTTAGAGCGGGGCGTCTTTATTGCACCGTAATCTTTTTTTTTTTTTACACTCAAACATACAAACCAGGAAGGGAAGTTCCCAGCAGTCAATTTGACAGGTCAGAATATCTAACATCTTGTCTGTTGTTCAGCCTTGACTGCGTTGTGTTCATCAGAGTCTGAGAATGAAGGTCGTTGTGCTGGGAGCCACTGGGCAGACTGGACAGTATCTGGTGAACCAAGCGCTTCAGCAGGGTCACATGGTCACCGCCATCGTTAGAAACCCAGGAAAACTCACCGTGCATCATGACAATCTCAAGGTAATATATCACTGAGTTATCTGTGTGGTGCTGCTGCTCACTGCAGGTTGGGTTTATTGTCCAAATAGGGAGTATAGGAAGTGAAAGCTTACATTCTGTGTTTTTTTGCACTCAACAAATGCCTTGAAAAGAGCAAAACCAAAAATGAATGTATAATATTAACTAGTATCACGCTAGTATCAAATTAAGTGTAGTTCTAAGACAGCAGTAGAGAAGAAAGAATTTAAAGGTAGACGAAGACACTAGTTTAGTCTAGTTAGTTTTGGTCTTTTAATGAGATTTCATGAGAGTTAAGTAAAGTATAGAAAGTCAGTTCATCTCAGCATTAATTGTTTCCTTGCCTGCTACTTTCAGGTGGTAGAAGCAGATCTTTTCTCAGCAGACAGTCTGAAGACTCATTTCAAAGAACAGGATGTGATCATGTCCTGCCTCGGGTTCCCAGCCTCCATCTTCTCAGCGGTGACAGGATACACCCTGTCCATGAACGCCATAGTCAGCGCCATGCGAGAGAACCAAGTCAACAGGATCATCACCATGACCTCCTGGTACACTGAGCGTAAGTGCGGCACACATGATGAGGCATTTTGTGTGGGCTTCTCTCAGTTTTTCTGCCAGAAATTTCTAGTTTCTCTTCTGAAATTTCTTGGTGAAATTTGGGATATTTTAGAGATTAATGTCCAAGTTTCACTGGGTTTTTCTCTTTTGTTTTCAGCCAACTCTGGAGCTCAGTCACCTTTTCTCATCCGGTTCCTCCTGCTGCCGATGATCCGAAGTGTCCTCACCAACATGCACGAGATGGAGCAGCTCCTGCAGAAGACTGAGGACATCAACTGGACTGTTGTTCGCCCTCCTGGTCTCAGGAACCTGCCTGCCTCAGGTAAAAGCAGACAAGCTGTGGCCAACAGTAGGTTGAAACAAACCTGTGTACACACTCAAGAACATTTATTTAAAACAACATTATGCAAGAGTTGGTATTTTTTAAGTGATTTGGTGCCCCTTATACTTTTACAATTGCAATTTACTTAGAAAGAATGGACAGCTGTACATTATGCATTAGTTATAATTACATTACTTATGATTAAAACTAGCAAGTCAAAAGCTAACACAACTGAACATCAAGCAAGTGCAACAATGTAAGACATAACTTAGCAAGCCAGCTAACATAACTTGTTGGTCCACCAGCAGCAGGGCCGGCTTGGCGTCTGCCTGCCTCATGCTCGGTCACTCCCTCTTTTCCTCCCCTCAGCTTCCTCTGTCAACATACTCTTCTGTCTCTTCGCCTCTGTCATGATGTCCATAGAGGCCAGAGAGCCTCGTTCTGACGCCCGTTATGGCCAGCATTCCCCGCTCTGAAGCTTACCCCAAAGCTTCTGTGCTAGCAGTGCAAACCCCAACACTCCTCAAACTGTCTTTCATCAGGAGACTCCGTAAATGAAAAAGATGGTTGAGGTAGAACAGCAAGCAGATATCATCAGGAAAACCAGAAAATATTCTCCAAAAATAGTTGGTGGAGTGTGACGTACCCTAAAGTGTGAATTTCCCCGCTGCAGGACTAATAGGATTATCTTGTCTTATCTTCACATGGGATCTTCTCACAGGAGATCATACCCAGCCACCCAAGCTACATAGTGTACGAGCAGATGTTTGGGGTGCAAATTACAAATCAGTGAACCGTCAAATGATTTTGAGGCTGTTATTTTAAGATGAAAAAGTTGTATAATGTTGCTTCAACAAGCATAGGATGCTACCAGTTTGGCTGCAGAGTGAACAGCAGCTCTTATTTAGTAACATGTTTAAGGAATCCCTCTGCCTTAGGATCTGTTTTGACATGGTTCAAGCTTATTGGCTTAGTTAGTGCAGTATTTGTGAGAATGAATAGGCCTCATTTTTTACTATTGCGATTCTTTCCCTTGGGGATTCAGCTTATGTTCAGGTTCACTCTTGTGCACTTTTCACTACTTGAAGAACTACATTTAAATGCTGTTGTGGCAATGCCTTCGACTCACTGACTGTCACCTTTGTGTCCTCTGTAGCTCAAGAGTTTTTGACCCATGAGGGATACTTTGTGCCCGACAGCAATGGTTATCCTGCAGGCAGCGCAGTGGGACGAGGAGATGTGGCTCGCTTCATGCTCTCTCTGCTCAGCAGCAATGCCTGGGTCAAGAAGGGTGTTGCCATGACTACCAAATAAAACATTCAAATGTTTGAATGCTGTGAGGACCGCAAACAAAATTCACATCACTTTCACTGTGCTGTGGCGACAGCAGAAATGACAGAAATCATTATCTTGAAACACATACAAATAAAACCCAAACTATCTTCATGGTTAATCCCACCAGAGCTACAAGTGTTCTTTTTAAATTGAGGTGAACTGGTTTTTTAAAAACATACAATTTATTTTTGCCTTCAGAGTCTTCCACTGGATGTAGCCTAATCTGTATGATGAATGTCTTTTTATTAAGTCTTGTTTTACATTTTGTTGTTTTCACATGTTTTGAAACCTTTATCAGTTAGTGTGCCTTTTAATTGTGTTGGTGTTACTTAATACTAATGAGGGTGCAGTGCACATACATGCTGCAGTACACAAATTCAGCCACACGGGGGCAGTGTGCCATATCTGGTAGCAGTAAGAGAAAGCTGGAATTTCCAACAGTTACATTTGCTTTTGCTTAAAGCTACTGGTGGATGTCTCAGATGTATATGTTGCACTATGTGTTCATATGACCTTTCTGTACTCAAGTGTGTTCTGTGTCAGGTTTGTAAAACAAACATATAATAATGAACCTGATGAATGAGTATTTGTAAGACGTTTTCTGCGTGGTTTATGGGGATGTACCTGACAAGTTTTGGAAATCATGGGTAGACAGTTTGATTCAACAATCAACCCTTTGATTTCTCCTTATATTTTTGGTACACAAATGAATTTGGTTTTTAAAGTATGCAGCACTTCAGGTCACAGAAGTGTGATGGAAACACAGAATGTTTGGCCCCATGTTTAAAAGGTAAAACATCGGGCTGGATTTGATCCCAGTAATCAAGGCGTGGTCAGCAACATACTTTGAAGAGTAGACTTAAGCAAGATTAGGAAGCTAAGTTTAATTATTGGTGGTTTAAATATACATGATAGAATCACTTTCATAAATCTAATATGCAATGGTCAAGCCTGCTGTTCAACTGCCACATTAATGGATTTGTAGGAAACGATGCTGATCAGTTTTGAAGGCTGTGTCGAGATTTGGTTCCTACCCATACTTAGACATTAACCATGTAACATGACAAAAATTATATCTCAACAGAGGCCAGAAGAACATCAGAAAGGCTCTACTTACGGTCCCTGAAAAACATCTAAAACTGAATGGCCACATGGCACTGTCGTGGATCAGCGGACCCGTAACCGGTGGATCGCTGGTTCGATTCCCCGTACCGGTGTCCATGGCTGAGGTACCCTTGAGCAAGGTACTTAATCCCCACTGCTCCCCGGTCGCCCACTGCCCCGGGTTTGCTGTGTGTGTGCACGTCACTTGGGTGGGTTAAATGCGGAGCACGAATTTCGTTGGAGTGAGTTCCCTCCAATTACAAAATATGTCACTTTCACTGTAATCACTCGCCGATGTGGAATTTTCTTACTCAACACTTTTGGTGCACAATTAGAAAGATGTATCATGGTATGTTGATTCATTCATCCTATAGGGTAACGTACGGCTCAGCGTGCATGTTGTGACTGTAGAGGATGTGACATGTAATGAAAACACAGAGAAAATATTATGTTATTGACACACTTGCTTTGTAAAACGAATCCTTTTCATTTTTCACCTGACAAAGTTGCTGCTTTTGTTTCCACTACATCCCACCGGTAGAAGATTTTAACAGATATCTGTACATCTTGACATTTATGGGTTAAAGGCCATGTCAGACACGGCCTGTTAAATCTTCTTCGAGCTGCTGGGAAAGTTAAGCTTTGTCTCGCCGTGTTCAGGAACACAGTGATGACCTGATGTACTGATATTGTCACTTTCAGAACATTTTGACAGATTGTCGAGTCTGTAGTGAATGTGCAGCCATTATCCCCACCCTGTGCAAACAGTTTAAATAGTCAAACAATGCTTGAGGATAAGATGTCGGAGTACGATCTTGTTACCTCCAACTGAACTGAGACAGTTTTTGGTGAAGTGACTTTGTAACTTTATCTGAAAAACTGCTGAAGCAGCCCAGCTGGTTGCAATCAGATATGTGCATGTTTGTGTGTGGATGGGTGTTTTTCTACATGTTTTTAACACGTTTGGTGGTGAAGAAACAGAAATACAGCACAGATACACTCTACATGGTAAATAAATCAACAGGACTTCAGGAGGTCCACCTACAGTAAACAAATCGGAAATCATGCTCAACAGCTTTCTGTGACCAAGATGCACTACAAATACGTGATGATTAATGTAGTTTACATGTTTCATGCATGTTTTCTGAAGATAATTAACTTGACGTACTGCATGAAGAGTCCCATTGGCTATGCATTCTCTAAATTTACTGGGTCTTATGAAGGATGTCACTAATTTAAGGTTTAAACTAAAGCCTGCAGGATACTTTCTTATTTGTAACTGCAGTAATTAATGTATTTTAATGATCAGACATCGCTCAAGCTTCTGTTATGAAGAAATAAAAGATTCACCCTAGACTGTCTCTGACTAATGGGATTAAATATTTTGTACTAATGTACTAATGAACAGTACTAATACTAGTATTGTAAGTACTTGTAAGTAACTAGTAAGTACTAATACTAGTAGTACTAATACTAGTACTAATGAAGTTTCATCAGAGGCGTCAGTTGTATCTAGTGTTGACTTTAAAATACACTATATAGACAAAGGTATTGGGACACCTGACCGTTACACCAACAGAGACTTTAATGACATTGCATTCTAAATGCATAGACATTATTATGGAGCTGGTCTCACCTTTGCAGCCAGAACACCTTCCATTCTTGGGGAAGGCTTTCTACAACATTTTTGTTTCTGTGGGAATTTTTGCTCATTCATGCAGCAGAGCAATTGTGAGGTCAGACACTGATGTTGCTCATCCCAAAGGTGCTTGATGGGGTTGAGGTCAGGGCTCTGTGTGGGCCAGTCAAGTTCTTACACACCAAACTCATCCAGTCATGTCTTTATGGACCTTGTGAACTGGGTCACAGTCATACTGGATCAGAAAAGGACCTTCCCCAAACTGTTGGAACCATAGCATTGTCCAAAATGTCTTGGTATGCTGAAGCATTAAGATTTCCCTTCACTGGAAATCCTCTGAAAACATCCCCATCAACAAGTGTGTCTGGATACTTTTGTTGATGTAGTGTAGCTTTATCAGGGCTTCTGCTACACTGATCCATGACAAAATAGAGAGATATCATACAACAATACAGAAAGCAGATATTTCTGTCTATTAAGTTGTTAAATTAGAACCTGTAACTGTGCGATTGTCTGCTGTATCATTTTAAATGCTTACTCCAGAGACAAAAAGGATGCTGTCAATCCCTGTATTTCGTCATGCGAGCAACAGGAGGCATGGTATTTGTTTTATCTTACTGCCATACCACACGACATTCCTGCCACAGCACATGCTGTGCATCATAGCACAGCATGTGCTGTGCATCATAGCACGTGATACCCACAACTGTTGCCAGCTACAATATTTTCATCATTGATTTTAACCAAGTTAATCAAATCTAGTTTTTGCAGCTGTACACTGGAGTTTGTTTTGGGTTCTTTCATGTCTCTTCCAACGCACTAGGAATGTCAAAATATTCACCTCACTCAATTTTTACCTTACTGTTGTTGTTTAATCAGCTTTTTATCAAGGCCATGTTGTCATCAGACAACCCTTGTGACTGTGCAAGACACATGCCAGACAGCATTCCAGTGATATCTATTCAGTAATGATTGAATCTCTCCCTCTGCAAACTGCAAGCTCAAATGTTGTCAATGTGCGGGTATCACTCAATAGAAAATGAAGAGTCTCAAGAACTAAGATTTCAATCCGCTTAACCTGTTTTTCTTGGCAGGCACAGTGATGGCAGGCACTGAGAACAAGTACATGAAGTACAGTTTAAAAAACAATAACAAGCACATGGAGGGAACAGGAGGGAATTTTAATTTCAATTCAATTTCAATTTATTTATTTATATAGCACCTTATACAATCAAAATTGTCTCTAGATGCTTTACAGAGATCCAGAGCCTGAACACGCAATGAAAAACCCTTTTAACAGGAAGAAACCTTGAGCAGGACCCGGCTCACAAGGAGAACTATCCTGCTGATACTTGGGTGAAGGAGGGGGAGAAGAGGTAGACAGGGCAGACAGGACAGAAAGGATGAAAGAGAGAGAGAGAGAGAGAGAGAGAAACATATATGCAATCAACATCATACATTACAAAGGACAAACATGACAGGTTGTTATAACTGGAATTCTGAAGACTATGTATTGTATTTATTTGTTTTTTAGCTGATATGTTGTTTAAGTTTTAACAATTTTTACAAGGCCTTTGTGCATTTTTGGACATCATTAACATCACTGTTGTGTTGTTTTGTGCTCCCCGCCCGATAATTCAGGTGTACTCTCTCTTAACAAAAGTTGCCTCCTCTAACCAAACCTGATTGGTGGGTAGGCATGAACATTCCTCAGCTTGATGTTTTGTCTCAGGTAACGACAGAGCCCTCCCCCATTCACTGCATATCCTGCAAAGCATGTGGTTCTGGGACAGCAGGTGTAACAAAGACTATCAGGTATAATCTAGAGATGTCTGCAGTCTTCTCATAAACCTGACTCTTCTGCTAAAGGACAAGCTCGCTGTGTTTCGGTGTGGTGTGGGTGTCTTCTGGATCTGGCTTGTCATTAATGGCGGGTAAACGTGGCTGCCCCTGCTGTCCCAATACAGAAGAACCAAAGGCAGTTCCCCTGTCGAGGACAAATGTGGCACCAACTCTGGCCCCAGCTGACCAGCTATGGTGCACCCGCAGAGACGAGGCAGTCAGGCTGAGGATGGAGGGCTCAGGCTCGGCCTCAGACACTCCCATCACCGTCCATCAGATGTTCCTGGAGACGGTGGAAACGTACGGGGATCATACAGCTTTGGCTTTCAAAAAAGACGGCCAGTGGGGGACCGTGACATACAAGCAATTCTATGATCAGTCCCGGGCAGCTGCTAAAAGTTTCCTCAAGGTTTGTATGTATGTATACTATTATATTCTATAAGTATATGCTGGTACTGCAGGGTAGTGACACATTTTTGTTGTGTTGTGTCTCTACTGCAGTCTATTGGATTTTAAATAAAACATTAACTGTCACATTAAAATGTTTTAGCTCTTAGTTATCAGTTTACATTTAGGAATTTGAGCCTTTTTTATGGAAACTGAAACAATGTAGGCAGTTTAAAGTGCTCCCAGTCACTTTTGCTGCAACCATCTTCACTTCTTGCTTGCTTCAGGGCCTTTTTAGATTTTTGTCTCATCATCAGCAAATAGAAGCAAAGCTATAAGTTAGCATATTGATGTTCTGAATGAATGAAAAATGACTGCACTTCTACTTTTTAAACTGAACTAATATATTCCAAAAAAACCTTAGCTTCCTGGCACCTGTTTTGTGGACAGTAGCACAGGATTTATACTCCCTCTCTGGTGTGAGATCTGTCTGTCTGAAAAATAACACTTGGGCGTGTGAAGTTCACACCTTGCGTTACATCTCCAGTTTCACGGACATGTTTATGTTCCATGAGGTGGAGGGACTTTTAAAACGAGATGTAGGTCAAGAGTAACAGAGGCACTGTGCCGCATTGTCATTAAAGATGCATGTTCTTTAAAAAGTAAAACATACAGTTGTCTTCTTTTAGTTGGGGCTGGAGCGTTACCATGGGGTGGCCATCCTGGGATTCAACTCCCCCGAGTGGTTCATCTCCGACATCGGCTGCATCTTTGCCGGGTGAGATTACGGTTAAGGATCTTCCACTTTTGTACTTTAGATGCCTCAGCGTTGTTTCTCCTGACGATGCATATTTATCTCTGCCCATGTTTATCTCATAGTCCGTCTCTGTGTCTCTGTCCACTCCTGTATGGGCTGAAGTTTACAGCGTGAACAAATCAAATGTTGGTGTTAGACATTTCTTCACTGCTCTCAAGAAAATTATTCTCCTGTTTGTGATTTGTGCCACAGTGGTCTGGCAACTGGAATTTACACCACCAACTCACCTGAAGCTTGTCAGTATGTGGCTGCCAACTGTGAGGCCAACATCCTGGTTGTGGAGAACCAGAAACAGCTTGACAAAATCCTGCAGGTCAGGAGCACCAGCCCTCAATGTGCCTGAGATAACTATGTGGAAAACTAGAACAAAAATGTGTCCTCATGTGACTTAGTTCAATTTGTCTTTTTCAACAGGTTAAAGATCACCTACCTCATCTGAAAGCCATTGTCCAGTATAAAGGCGAGCTGCAACAGAAAGCACCATTCCTGTATACAGTATGTTCACTAAGCAAACACACTGATGAAGCAGAAAAGTCACACCTGAAACAACACCTTATGTGTGCAGTCGCGCTGTCCATCCTTCAAAGGAAGGATGGATTATTTTTCTTTCTCATGGTGTAAGAATTGCACTTGCTTTTAGATGAATGTAACTGAAGTCCAATGTATTGAACTTTGCTGTCTGTTTTAAGACCCACTTTTCTAATGTGTCTTAACTCTGCAGTGGGCAGAGTTCATGAAGGTGGGAGAGGATGTGCCTGAGGAGCAGCTGAATGCTGTGATAGACAGTCTTCGGGCTAACGAGTGCTGTACTCTCATCTACACTTCTGGAACCACTGGGAACCCTAAAGGAGTCATGCTGAGCCATGACAATGTGAGTTATCCAGATAAGATGCTTTCCTTTCAGAGAAATGAATGTTTTGACACAACTTCATCATTTGATGATGAAGGTGCAGTTCTGGCCTCCTCTGCACTGTCCAGACTGCACCACCGTCTCATGAACCCTGGTTGGAGGATGTAAAGACACACCTCAAACTCATACAGCTAAGCCATCCCAGCACTGGCTCAGTCAGATGGTTTTATTAGATCTGGCAACTTTATCTGCTTTATTTTCAGAATGTCATTATTCCTTTTATATTATGCTTGTGTGGGATGAATGTTGGCTGAGGCTGATGTTGGTGTGTGTTGTGAGTGAGTCTGTGTTCGTTTTGTATTTTCAATAAAAAAAAGTTTCTGATGATTTCTCTGTCACTTTTTATGTGCAGCTGACATGGACAGTCCGTGCAGCCCTTTCCACAGTAAATCTTAAAAAAGCTGAAGAAGTGGTTGTCAGTTACTTGCCGCTCAGTCACGCGGCAGCCCAGATGTTTGACATCTGGATGTGTATTTGTTTTGCGTGTACCACCTACTTTGCGGAGCCAGACGCCCTCAAGGTAAGGATGCCTGCAGTTGTAAACATGGAACTGATGATGAAGGTTCCCCGTTTTGACTAAAATCCTCGTTCATTTTCCCAGGGCTCCTTAGGAACCACACTGAAAGAGGCTCGTCCAACTTGTTTTCTGGGGGTTCCTCGTGTGTGGGAGAAGATGCAGGAGAAGATGAAAGCTGTTGGTGCTAAGGCATCCCCCCTGAGGAAGAGCGTGGCGGACCGGGCCAAGTCCATAGGCCTGCAGTACAACCACAGTCTCATGAACGGGTGAGGGCAGCAGCACTCTTAGAATTTAACATGTCAGGTGTTTGTGGCATCTGTTCATAATGATAACTCTTATCTTTTAACCTGAAATCTGATGGATCGTAGAACAAGGTGTTACACCTGTTATCTCATGAATTAATAATAATTTTATTTATAAAGTACTTTTTAAGCAAAAAATGCTGTGAGAAAACTCAAAACATCAGCAACATTCGAAAAAATAAACACCCACAGCTGATAGCTGATAGCACACAGAAAAGAAAAGACAATATGTAGGAGCATCAGTCAGTTGATCTGATGCTCAGTGAAAGGCGGTTCAAGGGCTGAGGAACCAGTACTGCCAAGGATCAGTTGCCATTTGTTTTCAACCTGGACTCTGGAACAGTGTGGAGGACCCAGACTGGTGGACCCGAGGGTATTCAGGCACCAGATCACTGTATGTGATTAAAAGCACTTTAAAATGGATTGTTAAAGAGACCAGTGTAGTGAGGCCAAAAGTGGTGTGATGTGTGAAAGTCACTTTGTCATGGTTAACGGTCAAGCTGCTGATTTTGACAAATTTGTATGCAAGCAACAAAGCATTACAGTAATCGAGTCAGGGAGATATATGAGCATGTATCATTTTCTCCATGTTACCCAAGCACAGAGCTGGGTTTTGCAGATGTTTCTTAAAAACATGGCTGGAGGACTTTGTTTACATTTTGTTCAAGGCTCAAGTTACTATCCACCAAGCTTACACCCAGATTTGTTTAGATACAAGTTCAGGACCGATGATGAGAACTTCTGTCTCGCAATAATTAATTACGCCAACAATTATTTTATCGCGCTGTTGCTTTTATTACAATAATTATTTTAAAGTCTCACTAGTTGTCTAACCGTTGCTCACTTGCTCACAAAATAATGCGCTAATGCGCAATGAAATAAAAAATAATAATTGTCGCGTTGACTTGCCCAGCCCTATGCTTAACGCGTTAACGTTGCCACAGCCCTAATACATTGACATTTTGTTTGAAAATAAATGTATAAGTGCCAGTGTCTTTTTCTCTCAAAGTACAAAAGAATTAGGTGTTTTGCACTGTTAAAAATGGAAAACAAAAAGTTGTCGTTTTCTGTTTAAAGTTTATTGATTTCATAAAAGTAACATACTATAGATCTCATATATAAAGCATAAGTTTAAGGAAACTATATGTGGTGTAACTTTCAGTTTAGTGGTCAAATAGGTTTTGTGGCTCCGAGTGGGTTTTAATTTGGTGGGAAACGGGCGAAATGACTCTTTTCATGCTAAAGGTTGCTGGCCCCTGGTTTAGATGATTGCTTTGTTTCATCCACGTAGCTATGGAAGGAAATGTTGTGATGGCAAATTATCTGTGCCAAGAGTAACATGTGCAGGGTAAACAGAACAGTTCCCAGCACTGAGCCTTGTGGTATTCCAGTTCTAGTCTGAGAAATTTGTGACGTAAATCCACCAACAGAAACAAAAATTTCCTGTTGTCTAAGTATGAGGAAGACCAGTTTCGATCATTTCTAGTATAATCTTAAGAATCACTTTACTGGCAGTATATATATATTTACATACACACACTGCCTTCACATTTGCCTTCTGCATTTAACAATTAGTTGAACACACATGTAACAACCAGGAAATATCATGCAGTGAAACACACAGGAGCACTGGGCTGCCACTATCAAGCGCCTGGGGAGCAAATTGGGGATGCCTTGCTCAAGGGCAACCGGCTAATGGGGGGGGAATCTTTTTTCTCATTAATCACTCCACCACGCCCAAATTTTTCCTGCCCGCCTGGTTGGGGAATGGAACCGGCGACCCTCCGATCACAAGCCGCTTCTCCAACGGCTCCCCACTGCTTTAAGATAACTAAAATGGCCACTTGAAGTTGGCTGCAAAAGTGAGTCAACCCTTGCATGGAATTCCATAATTTCTAAAGTTAACAGGTGGGGGATTTCCTCTGTTGCCAACATTTGGCCATCAGAGCCCTTTTTATCAACTTTTATCGACTAAGTTGTGTGAGGAATTTTCTGACTATGAGTGGAGATTGAGCACCTTGATAAAGCATTCTGATGGGGGGAGAGGATTGGCCTGGAGACAAAAATATTTATTGAATTCCTTCAGTAACTTAAAAACACAAACACAAAAGTACAAATAGTACTTCAGTGTGTTGATAGATGCTAACATTGGTGACAACATGAACAACATCATATGTAGCGTGATGTCCAAAAATGATGAGATCTTTTCTTCTCTCAGGGGATTGCAAGTCATAATTCTGAGCTACTAAGATACAGCCTGTGGTCATGACTGTCTCTACACAGTTCCATGGGAATCATCTGACAGTTGTTGAGATATTTATTTCTGTACTGGCTCAGTGGACAGAACAACATTGCAATCTTAGTGATTGTTCATTTTGGGGACATTTTGTAATTACAAGCAAATGTTTACCTCAAAAATATAATCTCCAGCCCTGGTGTAAATTTCACTTCATCTTTTGTGCTACAGGGAGAATGTGGTGCCGTGGGGCTTCTCGCTGGCTAATAGTCTGGTCTTTAAGAAGGTGCGTGTTGCGCTGGGCTTAGACCGCTGCAAGATCTGCTTCACAGGTGCTGCCCCCATCACCAAAGACACTCTGGATTACTTCATGAGCCTGAACATCCCCTTGATGGAGGTGTATGGCATGAGTGAAAGCTCCGGCCCACACACTGTCTCTTCTAATGAAGAATACCGCATCACAAGGTCAGCAACAAAGCATTATGGAAGGTCTTAATTGGAAACAAAATTTTTCCTGTGTTTTTCCTAGTTTTGTTTTATTAAATTGTTACTCTATCATTCATTATTTTTCTTCTTTTGTATTGTTCATTTTCATTGTTTTTAATCCTGTTTTGTAAAGGAGCCCAGCCTGCATCTTTGCAGCAAAATAGCTATATAAACAAAGTTATTCTAATTATTATTACTACTAGAGGTCCAAAAAGTTTGGGAACTGATGGTTTAAATGATCACAAATCAGCCAGGTTTTTGTCCTTTTCCCTGAAAATGTTTTAATAGTTTACTGGCATTATGTTATCTTATCTCTATATAATAAGTTTCAAAAGTAGGGGTGCAGTGGACTTTTGGTCAGCTTCAGGTCATGTATTGTTTAGCGTGTTGTTGACTTGTTATGTGTCTTTCCAGTTGTGGAAAGCCAATGCCAGGCTGCAAGACAAAGCTGGATAACCCGGATCAGGACGGAAATGGAGAGGTATGTTTCTGGGGTCGGCATGTCTTCATGGGCTACCTGAACATGCCCGACAAAACAGCAGAGGCCATTGACCAGGAGGGTTGGCTGCACTCTGGAGATCTGGGAAAACATGACCAGCACGGCTTCCTGTACATCACAGGAAGGATCAAAGGTAAGCTGTGGTAGAATAAAAGCTTCTTTACATGTTCTCAAAATTTGGTTGTTGTTCTTAAAAAGACAAATTTGGCCAATCAAATTCAGGAGAAGAACGACAACATTTTCATTGTCATTGTGTTTCTGTCTTGTTTGCACAGAACTCATCATCACAGCCGGTGGAGAAAACATCCCTCCTGTTCCCATCGAGGATGCGCTGAAGGCCGAGGTGCCCATCATCAGCAACGCCATGCTGATCGGAGACAAGCTCAAGTTCCTCTCCATGCTGCTCACTCTCAAAGTAACAGAGGCTCCGCTCCTGCAGACAGTCACAACTACTAAAGAAATCAAACAAGCCCAATAACGACCCTTCTGTCTGTTTCCTCAGTGTGTGGTGGACGACAACGGTGACCCCACAGACAAGCTGAGCCCGGAGGCTTTGGACTTCTGCAAGCAGCACGGCGTCACAGCGACCACAGTGTCAGAGATAATAACCAATAAGGTGCCAGCTGTCTACCAAGCCATTCAGGAGGGCATAGAGCGCGTCAACGCCAGAGCGACGTCCAACGCCCAGAAGGTTCAAAAGTGGGTCATACTGGAGCGAGATTTCTCTGTTGGTGGAGGAGAGCTGGGTGAGTCACTGGAGTTTTGTTTTGCTTTCTTTTATTACTCTTCCTTTTGGCAGGAAAACTGGAGCAACGAACTACGGGTGATGTTACTATTAAAGAATTTGATTAACTTATTGTTGAGATTTTTATTTGTGTCAGTGGACAGTGCTGGCTCGGTGGACAGAACAACATTTCTAGCTTAGTGATATTATTATTAAAGAATTTGATGAACTTGTTGTTAAGATTAATCAGCCTAGAAATCAAAGTCATAATGTAACCAGATACCCCTTGTCATTGTGCTGCATGTCATGCTCATTCCAGTGAGGCTTGTTCCACAGCGATTAAATCTCTATCTCAGAAACATTTTTTCTTTTTTGTCTTTGCAGGACCCACCATGAAACTGAGGAGGCCCATTGTTGTGAAGATGTACCAGGAGAAAATAAGTGAAATGTATGCAATGGCAAAACTGTAGACTGTACTGCACAGATATGAGACGCTAATGAAGAGAAGCGTTCAGGAGAAACTTTATGAACCTTGTATTGAGCCCAGACACCAGTGTGATAAATATAAAAATCTCTTTTAACCTAAAAGTTATAACTGCGAAAACAAAATTAAGGAAAACAAAATGTGTTATATTTAATGAGGAAATTTATGCTGCTATGTTTTGATATATGAATTGTAAATTTTGAATTGTACACAGTCACAAGCATGTACAAATTGTCAAGCATACATTCGAATATGTGCTTTTCCGTGTACAGTTTGACAATACTGAAATGTTTACTTTGTGATATATGTTTCATGACTGTCAATAAAAAAGGAATGATTTGGACAACTTAACCAAACCAGGTTATAAAAATGTGTGCTTTTTTACATTTTTGAATAATCACTTTGTTAGGTAGTGAATCTGCACAGTGAACTACTGCTATGCTCTAATCTTATTTTTGAATATGATCCAACAAAACAACTAGAAACAGCAAATGTTTGACCTGTTGCTATATGATATGTTATGCTCAATTATGAAAATATATTATATATATTTCACAAATTGTTTAAGAATTTCAGGCATTACCATCTCACCTGTTTTGAAATTGTTATATAAGAAGACTTTCAGATAGTTTATAATAAGTAGTCAGTTGTAAAATAATGTAAATTACTATGTACCATATGAATGGAAATCCAAAGCAGTGGACCTGTAATCATGTCAGGCTATTCTGGGGAAAGTTAGCAAACTAACGAATTGATTGATGTTGAGTGGATGCCATGATAGCATTGGTTGAAATCACATACATAAGAGCGTGCTATATTTTATTTACAGGAAAAAAGGCGTGATTGCATTTTGATATAAGGATAAAAAGACAGATAATAGCCAACATTTATAAACTCTTCCTTGTATTTATATTGTTATAACATCATCACGATCAGCGTTAAAGTTACCTCAGTCCATGCCTCAGTCAGAGGGCATCAGTATGTCTTCAGGTCCAGGCCATGAGTTGATGGTTTGTTGGAGTCATGGGGGGTTAAATGGCACACAATATCAGATGTGAACAGACCAACCAAATTGTTACTAGAAGTGAGTACGTGCATAAACACACATAAAATCCTCTCTTGTTGTCTTTAACGACAAACCAGCCAACAGCCTTCACGACCTCCCCATGTTCAAGTTGTTGTTACATTCTGAAACACATGCAACAGCAGCTGTTATCATGGGGGTGTTATCTCTGATGTGGACAGGATGAACAGGAAAGGACAGAGCCCTGTACCCTGTGATGTCCCTCCCGTATTACAGACCACCACATCAGACACGCAGACATGAAGCCTCACGTATTGTTTTTTGCTGGCGAGGCAGTCAATGGTTCATGAGGGCAGTCAACTCCCAACTCCCTTTGTTTTTAAGGTCTTTTTGGATCCTTTTTTTGTTATTATTTGTACCTGTTCTTTTAGCCACAATCTTTAAACATCTATCATAAAATGAACATTTTATCATTTATCAAACTACGTGGAGAAACACAAATTAAAATATTTGTTTTTAGAGAAATTCAGCCTAGTGATATTCTTAAGACATTGTAAGAAAAACATCATCTGCATTCTTCAGAGTTAATGTACGCAGCTTTGCCATATGGGGATTATCTTCAATGCACAACATGTGACCCGAAACTGTGATCTTTAAACACATACTGCTGCTTCAAAAAATATATTTGCTTGTGACCAAAAGATTTACAAAGTTTCCTTTAAAAACTGTAAAAAATGTGAAAGCTCCTTAAATGATGACAGTGTGCAGCGTTTCCTACCCTGTTTTGGTGCTGAGTTATGCGGTGGTGCCCTTGTCACTCAATGTAACAAGGGCACCACCGCACTATGAAACCCATCACACTTTTACTGTGCCATGCAGCTTTTTGCTGCATCAAGCAAGGTGCTGTGCACAGCGAAGCGCGTCACTCGCCAACAAACTGCTGAACCCCACAGTGAGCCCAGCTCAATTTGCACCCTGTCTGAAAGGCCTTTATAGTGTACAAATCACCACACAGTGAATGGCAAGAGTTTGGCTCTGAGTTGGATGTTTTATTTACAAAACATGCACAGTGGCTGTGAAACGGTATGTACATTTAACAGCTTAAATATCAATTTCAAACAGTCAACAGCAACTTGACATTTCAAAACATAGCAGCACAAACCTCTGATCCCTTAAATACAACACAATCCAAATCTTAATTTTTCTCCCCTTAAATGTCTTTTGCCCCTTTAACATTCAGTTGAAGAGCAGTTTCTACATTTCCTAACGTGACATCTGGACTCAACACAAGGTTCATAAAGTTTCTCCTGACCACCTCTCTTCAATAGCATCTCATGTCTGCGGCTGCAGTACAGTCTACTGTTTTGCCACTGCATACATTTCATCTATTTCCTCTTGGTACATCTTCATAGCAATGGGTCTCCTCAGTTTCATGGTGGGTCCTGCACAGACAAAAAAGAAAAGCAGCTTAATTTAATCTAAATCTCAAAATAAAGATTCACTTTCTGTTGAGCAACACCTGCACAATGACAGCATTTGATGACCACATTTGATGTGATTGTTGTCAGTGTTTGTGTTGTACAAACATCACTAGCATTTGTTCTGACATGCAGCAAAGTCACAAGGCATGTCGATGTGACCTTGATGTACTAAAATCTTCTTCTGCATTCTTTAATAATAACATCACCTCTAGTACATTGCTCTGGTTTTCCTGCCAAAAGGAAGAGTAATAAAAGAAAGCAAAACAAAACTCCAGTGACTCACCCAGCTCTCCTCCACCAACAGAGAAGTCTCGCTCCAGTATGACCCACTTTTGAACCTTCTGGGCGTTGGACGTCGCTCTGGCGTTGACGCGCTCTATGCCCTCCTGAATGGCTTGGTAGACAGCTGGCTCCTTATTGGTTATTATCTCTGACACTGTGGTCGCTGTGACGCCGTGCTGCTTGCAGAAGTCCAAAGCCTCCGGGCTCAGCTCGTCTGTGGGGTCACCGTTGTCGTCCACCACACACTGAGGAAACAGACAGAAGGGTCGTTATTGGGCTTGTTTGATTTATTTAGTAGCTGTGACTGTCTGCAGGAGCGGAGCCTCTGTTACTTTGAGAGTGAGCAGCATGGAGAGGAACTTGAGCTTGTCTCCGATCAGCATGGCGTTGCTGATGATGGGCACCTCGGCCTTCAGCGCATCCTCGATGGGAACAGGAGGGATGTTTTCTCCACCGGCTGTGATGATGAGTTCTGTGCAAACAAGACAGAAATACAATGACAATGAAAATGTTGTCGTTCTTCTCCTGAATTTGATTGGCCAAATTTGTCTTTTTAAGAACAACAACCAAATTTTGAGTACATGCAAAGAAGCTTTTATTCTACCACAGCTTACCTTTGATCCTTCCTGTGATGTACAGGAAGCCGTGCTGGTCATGTTTTCCCAGATCTCCAGAGTGCAGCCAACCCTCCTGGTCAATGGCCTCTGCTGTTTTGTCGGGCATGTTCAGGTAGCCCATGAAGACATGCCGACCCCAGAAACATATCTCTCCATTTCCGTCCTGATCCGGGTTATCCAGCTTTGTCGTGCAGCCCGGCATTGGCTTTCCACAACTGGAAAGACACATAACAAGTCAACAACACGCTAAACAAGACGTGACCTGAAGCTGACCAAAAGTCCACTGCACCCCTACTTTTGAAACTTATTATATAGAGATAAGATAACATAATGTCAGTAAACTATTAAAACATTTTTAGGGAAAAGGAGACATAACCTGGCTGATTTGTGATCATTTAAACCATCAGTTCCCAAACTTTTTAGCTCATGGATTTTTAAAATCACAGCAGTGGGGTAATATTGTCTTTCTTGTTGCATAAAAGTCCCATCCTCACATTTTCCTTCTTTGTCAACAATTTGGTGAGATGTGTTAGCTGCTAATGTAGACTCAAGCTAAGCAGATGACAGTTCACTTCTTTCTAAAAATCATACCACCAGATTGTTTTTATTTTCAAACTTACTCATTTGTCACAACATCTTTACATATTATAATTACAGTCGACTTCTTCCATAATGCTTTGTTGCTGACCTTGTGATGCGGTATTCTTCATTAGAGGAGACGGTGTGTGGGCCGGAGCTTTCACTCATGCCATACAGCTCCATCACGGGGATGTTCAGGCTCATGAAGTAATCCAGGGTGTCTTTGGTGATGGGGGCAGCACCTGTGAAGCAGATCTTGCAGCGGTCTAAGCCCAAAGCAGCACGCACCCTCTTAAAGACCAGATTGTCAGCCAGCATGAAGCCCCACGGCACCAGATTCTCCCTGTAACACAAAAGATTAGCTAAATTTACACACGGGTTATATTTTTGAGGAGAAAATTTGTTATGAACTGTCCCTAAAGTGAACCATGGCCAAGATAGCAATGTCAGTCAGTGGTCCACCAATGTAGAGACATTCATGACTGACTTCAATGATAGCTGATTTTCATCTAGCACTATGCACAATAAACTATGCCTATGCCAAATTTTTGTGGCTTTTAGTGAAATTACTCAATATTGAATACATGGTATGAAAATGTTCCCCTCAACTGTTACTACTTTGATGATCCCATGACTTAACATCTAGCGCCATCATTAGGTCAAAATCTTGTCCAACACTTTGGTATACAGTGGCTTGCGAAACTATTTGGCCCCCTTGAACTTTGTGACCTTTTTCCACATTTCAGGCTTCAAACATAAAGATATAAAACTGTAATTTCTTGTGAAGAATCAACAACAAGTGGGACACAATCATGAAGTGGAACCCACTTTATTGGATATTTTAAACTTTTTTAACAAATAAAAAAACGAAAAATTGGGCGTGCAAAATTATTCAGCCCCTTTACTTTCAGTGCAGCAAACTCTGTCCAGAAGTTCAGTGAGGATCTCTGAATGATTCAATGTTGACCTAAATGACTAACGATGATAAATGGAATCCACCTGTGTGTAATCAAGTCTCTGTATAAATGCACCTGCACTGTGATAGTCTCAGAGGTCTGTTTAAAGCGCAGAGAGCATCATGAAGAACAAGGAACACACCAGGCAGGTCTGAGATACTGTTGTGGAGAAGTTTAAAGCTGGATTTGGATACAAAAAGATTTCCCAAGCTTTAAACATCCCAAGGAGCACTGTGCAAGCAATAATATTGAAATGGAAGGAGTATCAGACCACTGCAAATCTACCAAGATCTGGCCGTCCCCCTAAACTTTCAGCTCATACAAGGAGAAGACTGATCAGAGATGCAGCCAAGAGGCCCATGATCACTCTGGATGAACTGCAGAGGTCTACAGCTGAGGTGGGAGAATCTGTCCATAGGACAACAATCAGTCGTATACTGCACAAATCTGGCCTTTATGGAAGAGTGGCAAGAAGGAAGCCATTTCTTAAAGATATCCATAAAAAGTGTCGTTTAAAGTTTGCCACAAGCCACCTGGGAGACACACCAAACATGTGGAAGAAGGTGCTCTGGTCAGATGAGACCAAAATCGAACTTTTTGGCAACAATGCAAGATGTTATGTTTGGCGTAAAAGCAGCACAGCTCATCACCCTCAACACACCATCCCCACTGTCAAACATGGTGGTGGCAGCATCATGGTTTGGGCCTGCTTTTCTTCAGCAGGGACAGGGAAGATGGTTAAAATTGATGGGAAGATGGATGGAGCCAAATACAGGACCATTCTGGAAGAAAACCTGATGGAGTCCGCAAAAGACCTGAGACTGGGACGGAGATTTGTCTTCCAACAAGACAACGATCCAAAACATAAAGCAAAAGCTACAATGGAATGGTTCACCAAAAAACATATCAAGGTGTTAGAATGGCCAAGTCAAAGTCCAGACCTCAATCCAATTGAGAGTCTGTGGAAAGAACTGAAAACTGCTGTTCACAAACGCTCTCCATCCAACCTCACTGAGCTCGAGCTGTTTTGCAAGGAGGAATGGGCAAAAATATCAGTTTCTCGATGTGCAAAACTGATAGAGACATACCCCAAGCGACTTGCAGCTGTAATCGCAGCAAAAGGTGGCGCTACAAAGTATTAACTCAATGGGGCTGAATGATTTTGCACACCCAATTTTTCATTTTTTATTTGTTAAAAAAGTTAAAAATATCCAATAAATTTTGTTCCACTTCATGATTGTGTCCCACTTGTTGTTGTTTCTTCACAAAAAATTACAGTTTTATATCTTTATGTTTGATGCCTGAAATGTGTCAAAAGGTCACAAAGTTCAAGGGGGCCAAATAGTTTCGCAAGCCACTGTATATGGAAGCACACAGCATTCACCACAAGAAAACTAATGCAGGCTGTATATCATAATTAAGACTTACTATCATTATTACAAGAAAAGATGACATCATTTACAAGAAAATAGGTGTAACAGCGTATTCTGCATTCAGATTTTTGATAAAAACAGTTCGCATCATCATCAGTCATCATCATGCTGCCCTCACCCGTTCATGAGACTGTGGTTGTACTGCAGGCCTATGGACTTGGCCCAGTCCGCCACTCTCTTCTTCAGGGGGGATGCCTTAGCACCAACAGCTTTCATCTTCTCCTGCATCTTCTCCCACACACGAGGAACCCCCAGAAAACAAGTTGGACGAGCCTCTTTCAGTGTGGTTCCTAAGGAGCCCTGGGAAAATGAACGGGGATTTTAGTCAAAACGGGGAACCTTCATCATCAGTTCCATGTTTACAACTGCAGGCATCCTTACCTTGAGGGCGTCTGGCTCCGCAAAGTAGGTGGTACACGCAATACACATAGAGATCCACATGTCAAACATCTGGGCTGCCACGTGACTAAGTGGCAAGTAACTGACAACCACTTCCTCAGCTTTTTTAAGATTTACTGTGGAAAGGGCCGAATGGGCTGTCCATGTCAGCTGCACATAAAAAGTGACAGAGAAATCATCAGAAACTTTTTTTTATTGAAAATACAAAACGAACTGTTAACACAGACTCACTCACAACACACACCAACATTCATCCCACACAAGCACAATAAAAAAAATAATGACATTCTGAAAATAAAGCAGATAAAGTTGCCAGATCTAATAAAACCATCTGACTGAGCCAGTGCTGGGATGGCTTAGCTGTATGAGTTTGAGGTGCGTCTTTACATCCTCTAACCAGGGTTCATGAGACGGTGGTGCAGTCTAGACAGTGCAGAGGAGGCCAGAACTGCACCTTCATCATCAAATGATGAAGTTGTGTCAAAACAATCATTTCTCTGAAAAGAAAGCATCTTATCTGGATAACTCACATTGTCATGGCTCAGCATGACTCCTTTAGGGTTCCCAGTGGTTCCAGAGGTGTAGATGAGAGTACAGCACTCGTTAGCCCGAAGACTGTCTATCACAGCATTCAGCTGCTCCTCAGGCACATCCTCTCCCACCTTCATGAACTCTGCCCACTGCAGAGTTAAGACACATTAGAAAAGTGGGTCTTAAAACAGACAGCAAAGTTCAATACATTGGACTTCAGTTACATTCATCTAAAAACAAGTGCAAATCTTACACCATGAGAAAGAAAAATAATCCATCCTTCCTTTGAAGGATGGACGGCGCGACTGCACACATAAGGTGTTGTTTCAGATGTGACTTTTCTGCTTCATCAGTGTGTTTGCTTAGTGAACATACTGTATACAGGAATGGTGCTTTCTGTTGCAGCTCGCCTTTATACTGGACAATGGCTTTCAGATGAGGTAGGTGATCTTTAACCTGTTGAAAAAGACAAATTGAACTAAGTCACATGAGGACACATTTTTGTTCTAGTTTTCCACATAGTTATCTCAGGCACATTGAGGGCTGGTGCTCCTGACCTGCAGGATTTTGTCAAGCTGTTTCTGGTTCTCCACAACCAGGATGTTGGCCTCACAGTTGGCAGCCACATACTGACAAGCTTCAGGTGAGTTGGTGGTGTAAATTCCAGCTGCCAGACCACTGTGGCACAAATCACAAACAGGAGAATAATTTTCTTGAGAGCAGTGAAGAAATGTCTAACACCAACATTAGATTTGTTCACGCTGTAAACTTCAGCCCATGCAGGAGTGGACAGAGACACAGAGACGGACTATGAGATAAACATGGGCAGAGATAAATATGCATCGTCAGGAGAAACAACGCTGAGGCATCTAAAGTACAAAAGTGGAAGATCCTTAACCGTAATCTCACCCGGCAAAGATGCAGCCGATGTCGGAGATGAACCACTCGGGGGAGTTGAATCCCAGGATGGCCACCCCATGGTAACGCTCCAGCCCCAACTAAAAGAAGACAACTGTATGTTTTATTTTTTAAAGAACATGCATCTTTAATGACAATGCGGCACAGTGCCTCTGTTACTCTTGACCTACATCTCGTTTTAAAAGTCCCTCCACCTCATGGAACATAAACATGTCCGTGAAACAGGAGACGTAACGCAAGGTGTGAACTTCACACGCCCAAGTGTTATTTTTCAGACAGACAGATCTCACACCAGAGAGTAGAGAATAAGAGAATAAATTCATCTGCACACATACAAACCTTGAGGAAACTTTTTGCAGCTGCCCGGCACTGATCATAGTATTGTCTGTACGTCATGGTCACCCACTGGCCGTCTTTTTTGAAAGCCAAAGCTGTATGATCCCCGTACGTTTCCACCGTCTCCAGGAACATCTGATGGACGGTGATGGGAGTGTCTGAGGCCGAGCCTGAGCCCTCCATCCTCAGCCTGACTGCCTCGTCTCTGCGGGTGCACCATAGCTGGTCAGCTGGGGCCAGAGTTGATGCCACATTCGTCCTCGACAGGGGAACTGCCTTTGGTTCTTCTGTATTGGGACAGCAGGGGAAACCACATTTATGCCCCATTAATGTCAAGCTTTGCTGGTCGTGCAGTGAACAGTGAAATGTTACACTGTTATGTGAGACAAAAAAGAATACTGAAGAATTTGCCTACCTACCAATCAAGTTTGGTTAGCTGTAAAAGAAATATTGATTTACTACACGACAATAGACTTAAGTTACTTACTCACTCATTCACACACACACACACACACACACACACACACACACACACACACACACACACACACAATCATGCTATAATTCTTTTCCAGAGATACACAAAGCTACCTCCTGTTATGTGCTGTTATTTGAAACATTGCTGTTTCAGATGCATTAAACCTGTTCAGATTTTAATTTTTAAATAGCAATTTCCCTCCCCTGTATAACCCAGTAAAATTCCAGTTTCACGTATTTTATCCTCCTTGTTTTTATTATCCACGAGTGCGTGTTGCTCGCGCGACACACTCACACTCTCAGACCTTCAATACTGCATGCCAAAGAATGACGACCACCTAGCAAAGTGATCTTCTCTCTGTCTAAATGCCAAACCTGAAGCTGAAAGGACTTTTAATTTTAAAAGTCAGAACACTGATATTTTCTAAATAATAGTAACAATAATTCTGACATTTGTTTTACTGGGTTAATTGACTGCATTTCTCTGTGCTCTGGCATCATTTCGAGCTATACCACACCAGCTACTGTCAGCATTTTTAGCTTTAGGTTTCTAATGAGTTTACTGATTGATATCAAAATTTACTGGTTGTTTTAAAGCCACAACATGATGATCCTTTTGAAACAGGTTTTGAACTTGTCAGTGGGAGAGATGCTCTTTTCTGCCCCATAATCCAGAGTGAAGTTCAAAGGAAACCTGATACTGTGGAAAAACCTGCCAGGAGGAGGAGGAGGAGGAGGAGGAGGAGCCAATAAACTACTTCAGATCCATTTTCTTAAAACATTGCTTTATCTAACAGTGAGTACATTTAAACAGTCTTTTTTCTGTTTAATTTTTTTATGTATTTTATTGTTTATTGTTGAAAGTTCATCGTCAGAATTTTATATTTATTGTCTTACCTGGTGAAAGTCCTTCAGTAGCTCCGTCCAGCTCAGGAGATCTGGCAGGTTCGGCCGGGGCCTCGGCGTTTGAATTAATCACATGAATCTCAGACACTGACCCTGTAGTGAGGCCAGCTGTGGTGGCCTCTCCATTGGGTATTGGAGTGGAGTGGGTGTTAAATTTAGTGGAGTCTGACAGAGTCTGTGCTTTATGAGTAAGGACTCTGTGAAAACAATTGAAAGGGCATAAATGAGCTCATATCAAGAAATGCAATTCTTAAATTCATATTTTAAAATCAAATTCATGATCAAATTTAGAAAGAAGCTAAAGATTTGTTTTCCATGTTGGGAACATGCATCATTTTACAAACCTCTCACTATTACCATCCATGACTGCAACCCCATTACTCTTCACTGAATCTTCTTGGAGGCTCATCTTGTATTAGCTGAAATAACAAAAACACGTTAACAAGTAACAAGTAAAATTAGCATTAAAACATTCCTGATGTCCTCCACTCAGAGTCCTCTGCAGAGATGACATTTTCATTATGAAACAGCTCATTTATATAGACTGACACTCTCCAAAGTCATTGCAACAGGCCAGAGCCAACGTCTACCATCACCACTGGTCACGTACGGCAGTAGCCTAAATGTCGAAACTTGTGAATGTTGTGCCAGTAAGCATTGGGACATCTGCTTACATGAACTGTTTATACACTTTGCCCCGAGTTGTGAGCACCTCTGAGCCAAAGGATCACACTTTGAAGAAGAATTAACTAAACCTCAGTCTTCACTAGGTAGCTCAGATATTAAATAAAATGTAAAGATTGTGAAAAAGACAAGAGCATGGCTTGGTGTCTTCCTCGTGTCTTGTGTTTATACTTTAGAAAGTGAAATAGTGCCATCTGGTGTGCATATTTTGCTTCAAATATGTGTCTTAGAGTCACACATTGTAGTTTGAACTACGAAAATAATCAATTGAATATGTCTGTATGCATGACATAAAAGTTAACTAGAAGCTAGTGACATATTCACCAAGATATGTCATGACAGATTTGTAGATAAAATCTTGCTAGGCTGAGATCTGCCAACCCAGCAGTCTCCAGTCTGACCTCAGCTTTTAAAGGTAATGTTGGTCAAGATTTCTCTGAGTCAAAGTTCATATTGCAAAACTTCAGAGTGGCAACATGAAGTAGCAAAGTCTTTGCTCTGGATTATGCAATTATCAATTAAAGCGAATGTAAAACACATGAAGTAGATCTGAGTCTCATTAATGACTTGTACGTATATAACCCAGAAAGGGAAAAAAACTGTTTTAATTTGAATCTCGTTGGAAAAAAAGAGTAGTAGCGTCATTATGGAGACGGGGATGACTGACTGTGATGACTCTGCTGATCAAACAAAAGTTGAAGAACTTGCTCACATTAAATGGGGGTTGTATCCTTCTATTAGGCATGTGCTTGTCTAAAACATATTTACCAACGGCTGGTAAAATGAATTTATCAACATGTAAAGACTCCAAAAGTTAAAGCACAAATACTTCTGCAATTAAAAACAGTCCGCTGAAGCCAAAAAAGTAAAAAACCAAAGACTTTGTGTGTCTGTAAGTCATTATTACATTACACCAAAAGACAAGTCCACACAAGTCTTTCACACATCACACACTGTAATGTAAAAAGAAAACATGTTTTAAATAACACTTACCTTTTCCGAGGACAAAGCTGATTGGCACCAACTTGACAGTAGCTAACAGGTGCAGGACAGACCTGGATCAGCCTTTACCCGGTGCAGGTGCTTGACTGTTGCTTCCTGAAGAAAATAGCAGCCTATAAGGGGGGGATCAAAAGAGTGCATACCAGGTTACTCTGCACTCAAGCTTCGTCCACTTGCGCAAGACCTTGTCAACCTGTTAAAGATCCACCGGCAAACTTGACCAAAGGTTTCAGCTCCCCTGAGGTGACCACCCTGATATAGTCTGTAGCTCAACCTGCTTTGTTTATAGTAATCACAATACAATAGCTGAAAGCCGTTGCTGCTGGTGACAGTCCAACACATTTCACAGTATAAAGGTTGAAGGATCCTACGAAGCCGGGAGATAAAGCCTGATAAGTTTCGGTATTTATAGAGGCTTTTACTATCCTTAATCAACATCCAATATAGAACATGCAAGACAAGGCCTGTCAGAAGTATTGATAAATATAGATAACTTGTCTTAGCTTTATGAAGACAGATGAGACTTTGACCCATAAAAAATGTTATTCAACAGCTGAACAAAACTTGAGCAACTCTGACTTTTCTCATCAGATTGACACATCATGAAGAGTCAAGACATTGCTAAAAGCCACAGAATGTTAAGAGAATTTTCCTGATATCATGATGGAGACCCTGTCTCCGTCTAACTGTAAGTGACTGGTATAAAGTGCATAAGGGAAATCAACAAGGGATAAGGATTTTTACATGGAATCATTTTAGCGGTGCAAAACACAGAAGCAGTTTCAAAAATGTCCAAAAACCTTCATACAGGCTTTGTTTCTACTTTTCTGCTGAGCTGTGTAATACCTCGGGGCTGCATCTGTCTCAGAGATTGCCGCTGTTTTTTAAGTAAATATAGAGGAAAGTTCAACCCCCACCCTCCCAAATGACCCATAGTTACCTTACGTACGGGCACCATGGTCAGTGAATCATACCACCCAGTCACACCACATCTGTCCCCAAGCAACTGACACTGACCCTCAATGACTATATCTGGGCACGAACAGTGAAAAAGTAGCAGTGTGCACAGCCCCAATTCTTCAAACACTGCACTGGGTTCATGGAAGCGGCAAGGATCAAAACATGGAGGAGACCAGCAGGTGAATCAACAGCATCACGCAACATAAAACTACTACGGAAAACATGTATTCTATCTACTTAGAAACGCCCCATGTGTGGGTTGCCTGACATCCATCTATATTGCAATGGTTTTAGTATTAATATAAATGCTTACACTTTTTATCCTATAAATTCACATCCTGTTTCATTTTTGTTTTGTTTTTTTTGTTTGTTTTTTTTTATAGTCAATCAATGATCAAAGTCACTACAAAACATAATTGATTAAAACAACCAAACAAGTTTCTTTCCATATTGATCCAAAAAATATGATACAAGTTTGACCACCACAGTTAATTGATTATTAGTGTGCTGATTTTCAAAGGTGATGTTCCACTTTTGGACTGGTTGCTTTAGTTTAAAAGCTGATTTTAAGTAAATTTCATGCCCGACCACGGTCATCATTAACTGTCACAACCTGAAACAGCTTTGCTTCGAGAATACCCACTGATAAAAACTCTTCTTGTGGCCTAGATTAAACACCTAATGTAATTTGTAATTGGTGGTTGTATCACCTGACAAGTATCTGTTGGACAACGCCACATTAAAGAAGCAAGTTGAGTTTTCACATTTCCATGTTATAAAGTGTCTTTATTTGTAGCCATATCAAACATTCGGTCTTAAGTCTTTATACTAGTTTACATTTGTCAAGATCAACATTTTTACATGTCACATTCTGTGTGATTAAGTAAGTTTTTGAAAAGAAAATGGGGTGAGAACGCGAACCTCTGGATGACCTACATCCATCATGTCACACTCATGGGATACTAACAGAAGCATGAACAGGCACATAAAACCACTATCCTGGTGGCCACATCATCTGTCTCCCTCCCAGGACATGGATGTGAAGGTGGTAAACTGACTGAGAACCGTGCTTTCCATCGTTGATCACTGCAAAGGACAGAAACATACCCAGAATTTAGCATGCGGGTAAACAAACAGCCTGTATTGTCCCATAAAAGACTGTGGGCGCATCACTGTTACTGACCAAACCACGTCACTCACCCACTCTGTATCCCTCATTTAGAGATTCTTGCTTTGCCACATTCTTGGCGACAACCAACAAATGTCCTAAGAGCTGAAAGTTGAAGAAAGATGAAAACTTAGCTGGTCATCTAGCAGTTACGGCCTTTCAAAGAAAATGTTGATTGAGATTTTTTGCCAAGGCATCCTATCTGGACCCGATCCCTGATTGCTGTCAGTAACATCAGCTGCAGCAGGTTTAATTTTAAACTCCTTACTGGTGATGTTTTTGGATGGTTTCGAATCATGACAAGGAGATACTATACCTGTTTAGTATGAATATGTCCTGAACACTACATATGACGACAGTGACAGCAAAGAGACTTGTATGTGTAAGCTGGTAGGCTGTTGTGTGGAGTGTTTTATTAAGTAAACAAAGTGTTGCGTGTACATGTAAATCTGAAGTACTTTGACATACCTGCCCAAAACATTTGCCTACTTTGGGGTTTAGGAAACTTGGTTATATTTTAGGTGTGCTTCCAACTTTGTGGCCACAAAGTCCATGAACAGACACTTTTCTGATTGAGCCATGATACTGACTCCCTCCAACTCCAGCCTGATTGCCTAAATGAGACCACTAACCTTCTCAGAACTGTCAGAGAAGCTTATTAATGCCCAATAAGATCCATGGGAATATGGAGAAGGTATGGATGAACTTACTTGAGCATCATCATCTTTGGCCTCACTTATTCTGGGAATCGGGACCCTTGGAATGACCAGGAAATGAACCGGGGCTTGTGGAGTGATATCCCTGAATGCCAAACACTGATAAACACACACACAAATGACAAAGTGTTGAATTGCACGACTTGACTTTAAAGTCCTTTATCTACATTTCGATAAGGATATATTGATCTGTCTCTGGACTCCAAGAGGAACAGGCCAAATAAGACAACACCTGCATGTTTTGAAGAAGTCGGTTGTTTACCTTCTCATCTTCATATATAATATCCGCAGGGATACTTTTGTCAATCACTTTGGAGAAGATGGTTGGAGCTGGGGAGCCATACTTCTTGCTAGCCTCCTCTGCCAGCCTCACTTCGTCGCTTTTGGTGCACAGTGGTCTCTGTGGGTCAGTGAGACGCACATTACACAGGGACAAATACAAGCTCCGAGCCGACAACTGCCGCTAGCATGTGGACAAAACATTATCAAAACAACCTATGAGGAGCACAACAGACCAAACCTCTTGGTGGTAAGGCACTGAAGGTTTCCCACAGCCACCACCAGGGTTGGTAGGGCAGCTGTCAACATGCTCTGCTGCAGTTACTGAAAAGAAAATGTTTATGAGGATGACAACAACTTGGTTTACTTTTAGAGCAGGTACCTCAGCTCGACAAACGCGGTGCAAACGATTGAGACGAGTCGTTCCGACGAACTGTGTCCGCAAAATCTGACGAAAATGCATCGCTAGCTAGCTAGCTAACGAAGAAATTCTAATAAGTGCGGGCTAACTAGTTTTTTATGGTTTGTCCGAATAAATATTTCCGGATTTACTTTGGTTCATATCAAACCACAGCACAGTCCAACACGGACGACAACGTCGACCACACGTCGACGCTGCCTTCACGTAACCACTTGTAAAATGTTTACGTCTGCCCTGAAACATGTCTTGAATATGACTTGTCTCTGTTAAGAGTATGGTACCGAGAAGCGACACGTCGTTAGGGTATTATGAGATGTCGTCATCATAAGTCGTTTGATAGTAGGGGTAGTTTGATTAACAATAACTGAATAAGAAATAAACTTAGAAACTTAGACTGAGTAGTCCAAAAGCGGCATTTTAATCACGGTTACAAGGGTCTGTTCAAGAGCCTCAACGTTCAACTATGCTAACCATGATTGTAAAAATAGTAAATAATATAATAAAACTATCATAATTTAGTAGTCAAATGTAATTTTGCATTTCTCTGTTCATTCATAGAGCTATTACTAGATAACGAAAATATGATCAAATATGATTAGGATATGATTATATTGTGACTTTTCGTGCAGTAGGGGACGCTGTTGTGGGAGGGTGCTAGTTCATATGTCGACTGAACAGGCGGAGAGCCTGACGTCACGCGAGAAACATGGCGGCCCGCACACGACTGCCCTTGCTGTTCTCCAAAAACCTGCCTCCGTTTAGAAACCAAAAGCTTGTCCACACCGAGGCTGCGGTCAGAGAGCCCGCGTATCCCCCCATCGTCCCCTCTCTGACGGCTAAAAGTAAATCAGCTCGGCGGCGACAGATCGAGGAACGTGTAAAAAAGATATGTGCCTCTCCTGTGGAGGAGAAGCTGTCCCTCATCACTCGTATCCAACGGAAGAAATTTGTGGTTTACCCTCAGACTTTCGCACGGAACGCGGACAGATGGTACCAGCACTTTACCAAGACCGCATATATCCCGGGCCTGCCCGAGAAATTCTCGCTGGCCCCAGAGGAGACCGCGGGAGAGAGCGCGTCTCCGGCTGCAGCTCAAACCACTTCACCAGGGATTGACCATGATGTGTTCGCGGACATCCGCTCCTTGGTCACTCGTGTACTCTTACAGGAGCACTGGCACATGAAGAAACGCAAACCTTTCCTGTACAGAGAACAGGAGCAGATGGTTGGACCTTTCCTGAGAAACCTGGCGACTGAACTCACCCACAATCTGGCCAAATACAACCCACTGCTCCTCCACTCCAGTCTAGGTATGGATGATTGACTTGCCACCTGTCAGACTGTGGTGAATTTCCATAACTTCCAAAACTCTCAAAGTTCTGTTGGTTAACTTGTTAGTTAGATACATATACCAGTAAACAACATGCAGGTAGAGCAGTGTCCAGGTGTTTTTTGGACTTGTGATGTCGCTGGTTTGGAGAACTTGCGAATCGGTTCTAAACAATGTGGATACCACTGGGAAAGGAGAGAGGCATTCAGGGTTCATTTCACTTTGATGATGAAGTGATAAGTCAGTGAATCTACTCCGTCTGTCAAGAGAAAGTTGCATTGCAGGGACTTGCTTATCAGTTAATCATTTAAGTCATTTATTAAGGAAAAAGGACATTTGTTGGTGCAAGCCCCTGAAGTGTGAGGGTTGGCTCATTTTATCTGCATTACAATATTGTAAATTGAAAACATTTCAGGTTTTGGATAGTTGTTGGTTAGATATTTTTCACCATTTTGTCATAGGATATATGATTATTCAAGTAAAGTATTCAAAAATAAATTAATAATAAAAATGATCATTAATTGCAGCCCTATTTTGTTCCACAAGAACAGTAAGTTCTGAAAAGTGTCAGATTTATAACCTGCATATAAAGAACAGTCAGACCAAAAGAATAAGTTAAGAACACTACAGTCAGGCTTGATACTCTGACACATGTGAGTGAGGTCAGTTTCTCGCATCACATCACAGTAGCAGAGTTAATTGTACCTTAGAATTTGTATCGGCTCTTTGTCATATTATTTGTGCTTCTCTTTCAGATTATAACCCTCAGGTAAACTTTTATTGGAGGAGAGGACAGAGGATCATCCCAAAGGGGCACCGGAGAGGCCGGCCAGAGCCAACCAGGTTCCAGATTGATGACCAACCAAACAGTCAGATTAGGATAACTCGACAACTGCCACAGGTAGAAGTCCTTCGTGACAAACCTGTCAAACCACAGCCAAAGTGTCTCGGATCAAATCATCTCGCGCCATTTAAGGGCAAAAGTCATTTAAAAAGACACTTAAAGATGTCATAAAATGTTACAAAACTTGACAGAGCTTGACACATTTCTGTGATCCACTTCACATCAGACACTGATTTAATGGAAAATGTGATTTTTTTTTTTTCTTTCTGATCACTGATCTTTTGATTTCCCTCAGTTTACTCCACTGGAGGCCTCCTATGCAGCTGAAGTTCCAGAGATCACAGTAGCTCCCGACATGATGCCTCTGTTCAGAAGACAGTATGACAACAATATCTTTACAGGTGACATAAGATACAAGGGGTGGTGTGTCAGTACTCAGTACCTTTAAACAGTGCCTGCATTTGATGCTTTTTGTACACAGACCTAGAAAAAAAATATATGTGCAATGTTTGAGTGGCCCACTACCACAGCAGCTGCAACCCATGCTGTCTGAGGTGTGGTGAAGTCGAGCAGCCCTCAGTTTTCAGCACATCATATCGAAAAATCTGAAGTGCTGTCATTTTCATTCATTTTCTATACCGCTAATTTTTGGAAGTACTATTACTGGTGACAAATATTGTTTTGTTTTTACTTTGCTCTTTGCATTTCCACTTATCTAACATGGTGTTATAATGCAAACTACAGTAGACTTCTTTAGGCATTTTGCATGTTGTCTGTCTTCTTCTTTGCTGTATGTTGCAAGGTTAACCTACAGTGAAGAAATTTTGTCTCCCCCTTTTGGCAGTGAGAGTAATTACACAAACATTGTCGACGTGCTAATGATGCTGTCGACTCCACCAAACTCCTGTTTGCTTTAGTCTCCTCTGTTATGTTGGTTCCATGGTAATAACACATTCCTTAATATGCACCAGCGGCTTAATATATTTTCTGTCCCCACAGCATAAAATCATTTTCATTATCGATAAATCTGCACTTTATCCTAGATTGTCATTACCATTAATTCTTTGGTCAGTACAACATCATAAAGAAATCTAAATACAAATCACATTTTCGAAATAACAGATCTGATGTTGTCACGTTTCTGGTTTTGTTGGACCAACCGTCTAAATCCCAAAGATATTCAGTTTCAAGAAGAAGAAGCAAATTTTAACATCTGAGAAGCAGAAGCTATCAAACATTTAACGCTTTTGCTTGAATATTTTCTTTATAACTGATGATGAATTTTAAGAGATTCCATCCTAGTCAGTTATATAGAACAGTTTTCATAGTTTTGGATCAATCACATTTGAGATGAATTAAAATTATATCAGTTATTTGAAAAACTCAGTTATAAACTTGATGCCTTATGTGGTCAGTTTACATGAATCATGTCCTCTGTCTTTTCAACAGGTGCCAAACTACCAGACCCAGCATGTTATGGTCACACCCAGTTCCATCTGGTGCCTGATCGATACCACAGAGACCGCATGGCTCGGCTGGGGCAGTCTGATCAGGTGGAGGTCTTCCTCAGAGCCAATGGACTCGCCAGCCTCTTCGCTTGGACAGGAGCTCAGGCTATGTACCAGGGTGAGTTATTAATGCAGAGAAGAGACACAAGGTGCATCTCCTACTGCAGAAGGGCTTATGGTACTGTGTGTCCTTTTCATACTGTTTACTGAGGACAGCCCTGTTCTACATGTGTTTGCATATTTGCTCTCTAAAATCATCAGCGTGGTAGATGAAGGAGGAGTCTTAGCACACTTCAGCCACGTCAGAGAATTGGCAGCCTGTCTGATGCAATGTTGTATAAGGAGATACAACGGCCCACAGTGTGCTGTAGCACACTGATTTAGGCAATAAACTGAACTGAGGAACTAATGTTTTGATGCCAGGTGCACCTTCATCTGACTTAAACAATAGAGACACTCACATTAAGGTAATATGACTTCTCTAATAAGAGCCTAATCCAGCACAGGCTGGAAAAACAGGGAAGTGATGATAAGCTGCATGTAGGCGGCGTTCTCTGCCATAAACAGTAAAAACAGTAAACAGCAGGGCGTTCTACATTCAGAAAGTGAAAACGGTGAGCTTGACGAGAGTAAAATCTGTAGGCTACATTGTCCTTTCCAACACAGTGACTGTAGACATTACTGTAGCTATCAGGTTGTCAGTCAGTTCCCTGCACTGAAACATTTGCCACAAACTACTGTAGTAATAAAACAAATTAGTTTTATTACGGTGATTACAGATTAGACAGAGAGACACTATTCAACAAACAGTCATTTGGCATGATAAGATTATGAAATGTAAAATAAGTTCAATAAGTAATTGAACCTTAATCTTATCTAGTTGCTCCATATTTTCATATTCAGCTGCCACCTGCATTTTGTCTGGGTTAAAGCTGAAGTTAAATTTAGGATGTGTAGAAACTTAATTCTGATCAGCTGTTCTGAAGCCAAAAGCTCTGAGTTTCTCATCTCAGGGACAAACAACCCAGAGTTCAGGATTAAGCTCAGAGTTTGTAAAACCTGTTTTCTGAAACAGCCCCCAGGTGTGCTTTCAACAGGAAATACCAGTCAATCTCCTGGTTTCTAAACATTTCACACTAAAAGGTTAAGTTATATAACTATATTGTAGCAGTGCCAGACACATCCTGATGTCACACTGCCGACATTTGGATAAGGTAATCTTTATATTTAAACAATATGAACATTTTTTTACAGACAGTTAATTAAGGGAGAACAAATAGTTGGTAGTCATACTTCTCTCTCACTTCCTGTAGGTTTCTGGAACCATGAGGATGTCGCCAGGCCTTTCGTGTCCCAGGCTGTGATCACAGATGGCCGGTTCTTCTCCTTCTTCTGCTACCAGCTGAACACAGTGGCCCTCTCTGTGGAGACGGATGCCAACAACCCCAGGAAAAACCTTCTGTGGGGCACAGAGAGCCTGCAGCTGTACGACAGCGTTCAGGACGGAGAGGTGGTGGGTCTGAACAACGACGTCATCAAGCTTCTGGTCCAGTTCCTCACGAACCAGCCGTAGAGTTCTTCAGGTTTCTGTTTGTCTCTAAGTAAAATCTCTTAGCACAGATTCCCTCATGTCTTTGGTCTCCAAGATTCAAGAAATGAAGAGATGGAGCTTTAAAGAGCCCAGCAAGGCAGACATGAAGATTCAACTTCAACACTTTATTTGTTCCCAGGGGACAACTTCAAGAATTGGATGCTCGGTCAGACTGTATAAAATATAATTGTCAAAAAAGAGCAAAAAATCTTTGTTAACCCAAGTTAAACTGTTGGCCCTTTTGTGTTGAGAAAATACTGTATGCACATCATTATCGTGCTGACTGTATTTATGCAAAAATAAAATCATGCATTTCAAGTTGAGCCTTCACTCTTATGACCATTTTCTTTTAGCAGCAATGCACGTACTGGTGATGGACAATTTTTAAGAAAAGGGCCAACATCCACGCAGCAAGACGAGAGACATCACCTTTTGTTCCATATATTCCTCTTCCTTGGCACATTGAATGTTTACAAGACCCACTCAACAACTCAACTGCCAACAGTTAAGTCAGAGATTTAGGTGTGTTATTAGTAGCGGTGAGCAGTCACATACAGAGTTCTGGTAAATTCACCTTTTTCAAGCTTCAAACTTCCAGTTTTCCTTTTCTTTGCTAACTTGTGGTGTTCAACCCAGACCAATGCTGACTCGAGTGACATCACTTGAGGCAATCTATCAGATCTCAACTCACAGAAGGATTTGGACAACTTTTTTTCACTTGTGCAATGAATAGACTGTTGCTACGTTTGGAATTGCATATTTTTTTCTCTTAGTGCAAACAGTACTACTTCATCACAACATTGCGCTTTGAACGTTGACCCTCCTGCTCATACCTCCACCCCTTAGATTAATGTATTAATCATGCACACAAGTCACAAAACATACAGTATGTGCTAATTGTTTGAATGCACTGTCACCTGTCTGCGCTCTCTCAGCGGTCTTATGTGATGTATCTTCCACTGTGCAGGGAAAACTTCTCTTTCCTTTAAAGTAAGCATGCACATCAGCTAACACAAAGTGTAAAATACAAGTTGGTAGTTATTGCAGGCAGTTACTGAAGCAGTAGTGATAGCAATTGGTATTTTTTATTTGCTCATTAACACACAGTGGCACCAAGTAAGACACATGGTTGAAGTCATGATTATTGGACAAAATGATCTGTAGGACCATCTTCTGATACGTGAAAGAGACATGAGATGGTTTCAAGCCTCTCCATGCATAATTGTTGACATACTGGTTGTTAAGCTAATATGATAAGTTAAGGTACTACACAACATATTAGGCACATATTATTGTAAGAACATAATATATAATGCTGCCGGTTAGTTAAGTGATTCTAAGAGTGTAAGGCACTGCTCACAGTCCACAATGCGTAAACACCAGAAGTAAAGAGCTGAGGTTCACGTTGTTTCCAGGAAAAAAGACAAAGCACTTCTTTTATGACAGACGTAGTGATGTGTGTCATGTTTTCCACAGGAAGTGAGAGGATTCAAGTGTAAAACACTGGTAGATACTTTAGTCATTATGATGAAAGAAAACAAAAGAACAGTAAAACAGAATGAGAAATGAAATCTGTGGTTAAAGTGCCTACTCGTGGAATGATTATTAAGTGGTGCACTTTCTTTGGTGAAAACTTTTTGATTACAATAGATGTCTTATTCTTGACATAGTTCATAAGATATTGCTTTCAAGCTCAGTCACTTGAAAATCAGCAAAATATGTCAGCAGTTTCAGGAAGCTCAGATCTACCGGATTTCAGTAAGTGCAGTCTTCAAACTTTGCGCTGTCTCATTGAAGAACTTCTCTCTGATGCATCATTTTCCTCCTGTGGCCTGATGAGGGCATAAAATACATCATGAAAAACAGCAAATGATATATGAAGTAATTAAAAAAAAAATTAACATCATTCCTACTGTACTCACTGTGTGTTAGTTAGGTCATTCATTTCATTTCCTGAGAATAGGGCAGACAGTTGCAAGTTAAAATATGACATATTGTGCAATACAGTACACGCAGACATAAACAGTATGACAGCAGCACACTGTTCAGCTACCTGCTGTGCTGTTTTTCTTGGAACGACTCTTCTCGTAGATCAGAATGGCAATGACCAGGATGGTCACCTCAGCCAAGATGGCAATGAAAGGCTTCAAAGGCTCGTAGATGGTGATGACCTTCAATTAACAGTAACAGTACAAAAAAAATACTCCATCACAAGTGAGGTCCCGCATTCAGAAGAGTACTAAAATAGAAGGACAGTAGTGTTGTTCTTTTATATTATATTGTATACATAAATAGATGAACACTTATTCATCATTCCACAAGCAGCATTTCATTGTTGTATCTGGTTGAGCTAATGTTCACTCCGAGGGGTCACAAGATAAATCTGAGTAATGGGGTAACAAAAACACAAATTTGCTTTTTTTATTATTATTTTTTGACTTCATATTTGATTTCCTGTGAAATATTGATGGGTTCTATGTATTGTGCTCTTAAACAGTAAAAATCAAACTGTGTGAGAAGTTTAGAGAGGGAAGTAGAGGGTCAAAGCTGTTTTTTTTTTTGTTATAGATCACTGATGTAAAAGGTCAACAACCACTGGTGTAATGGTCTCAAAATATAGTGTTTTATAAGCTTGTTGTGTGTTTTTTCTAGGTAAAATGTTAAAAAGTCAGGTAATTATAGCTTTTAGATAAATGTTGTGGATAAAAAGAACAATATTTCCCTCTGAAATATAGTTCAGTACAAATGAACAGGAACTAGAATTGTACTTGGATGCGGTTTCAGTAAATGCACTTCAGCTTGGCTGCTTTCCACATCTGACCTTCAGCTCCACGTGGCCCATCGAGGTGCCGACGGGGTACACTGCACTGCAGTAATACAAGCCAGAGTCAGCCTCTGTCAGGTTGTACACCAGCAGAAAGGTCTCCCTCTCCTTGTATTTGATTTTGTACCGGTGAGGCTCTGCGGCAGGGGAAATCTGCTCCTACGGGACAAACATCAGTCCAACGAGTCAGAGGCCATAAATGTGTTCAAATGTCAAGATAAGATAAGATAATCCTTATTTAGCCGCACAGTGGGGAAATTCTCATTGTCACCCCAGCACTGTGATAGCAAAAATAAAGGCGCAGAGGTTGAGTAAACATATAAAAATTAAAAAATACTGAGATTACTTACACTTTAAAAGGAACTATACAAAAACGCATGTGATATTTACAGTATTTCATGATTTTTTAAATTATCAGCAGCAAAAATTTACTGTATTGCATTAGGAAATTGGAGATTTATTTCACAGTGATTCATTGAAATTCAGTTTGTTGTTGAGTGCATGGGGTCTGCTGGGAGCACTGCTGGTTGTATGGTGTGCCTTGCTCACAAACCTCACTGCGCAATACCAAAAGTACAGAGCGGTTGATTATTGCCAAAAAGAGGAAAAACACATTTCCTGTCTAACTGTGGTGACAAAAGCAAAGTGACGTGAGAAGTCAACTGCATGATCTCTAATTTGAACTCAAGACCAACAAAAACGGGTAATCGTTTTGCTCTTTTGGCCATCATGACACCACTGTTGAAATAAAAAATAAAAACCACATCTTCCAGTGAAACAAACAGGATGTGATGCACTATATGATCATAACAGAGTCCACATTCTCAATCTGATATTGCTTTTAACCTCCATCATCTTCAAAATACATTCCATTTAAACAGCACCACACATTTTGAAGTGATTTCTCTGGGATTTTTTTGACATTATAAGATTATGACTGAAGTCATCTGTGATGTTCAGGTATGACTTATGTCTTACTCAGTAACCTTTATAGACATTTTCAGACATCTGAGCAGCTCTCCCACCTTGTTTGTGCCATTTGCTTTATACCAGTTCCACGTGGTGGGTTCTGGTTTGGGTTTGTCCATTTTACATGTCAGCACCGCAGAATCCCCCAAGTAACTGACTATGGGCTTATCTCGCTCCTCACCGATCTGTGGAACTGGTGGAAAACAGGTCAAAAAAATGCTGCATGTTTTTAACCTTTCACACACAGTGTAAATACTGATATTGATGAATAGGGAACAGAAACAGATAACAATAACAATGGCTGGGAAACATAAAATGTGCATATGAAAGGTTGTCATCTGTACCTGCCAAAACAAAGTCTATTTTTGTTTCATTTCCAAACACGCATGAATAATTTCCAAGATTTTCTTCACCATCAATGTTGAACCTGTAAAGTAAAAATAGTTTTCACATCCAAACATAGTAGGTTGAATTTAGGATGAATGTTGTGTTAATGTTATGTTCAGTTTTATCAAATCAATTACAGATATAGTCTACAGTGCAGATAATTTGATAATCTGTATAAAATCTATGAGTATATGGCACATTATTAAAATAAAAGAGTAAATCATCAGTTGTGACAGCATAGAGCCAATGGGGCATATACCTATCAAGACAGACAAGTGGGGATAAAAATGGATTTTCTGAAGATAAAGCATGGAATAACAAACACTCACACTCGTTTGAGGTGATACAGCTCATTCTCCGACTGCACTGTGAGGCGGCTGTTCTCAATTTCACGTCCGTCTTTTTTCCAGAACCCAGTGATGTTTGGCAGTTTGTTGTGATTACCAGCCAAGGTGCACTCCAGTGACAGGTTCACAGGGTTCAACAGCTCGACCTTCTCAGTGTGACTGTCACCTGTGTCGAGGGCTGTACAAGGATTTCAAACACAGACACAGCAGAGGGAACGAGCACTCATTGTGGCTTTGACTGCAGGTCGAATGGTGGAAGACACAGTATGGTGACAAATCAAATGTTATATATGCTGTGAAAACAGTTTGAAAACGGAAAACCTTTCAGAACAAGTTTCCTCACAGATCGCAGGGCACTCATGGGAACTGGTGGCAACAGCGTTGGGCCAGGAGTCTCTGACAGGAAAACAAATCATTATATTAACACACATAAGCCTGTATGTTTTCGTGAACAAAATATGACACCAGCCGACAGTATTTCCAACAAGAACAGACCACATGTAATTAAAAAAAAGCAAGCACAAGTTGTTTACTTGGGTGTTGCCAAGCTGTTGATTGGGACAGAAGTAGTGAGGGTGACACAAGGTGCTGCTGAATAACTGTAGGTGGGTCTATGCTCATTCTGTTAACATGATATGTTGTGATAATATCCACACCAAATACATTGTCAGAGATGCAGCTCAAAATTATTGTTGAGTTACCATAAAGCAGATTAAATACATAAATAAATAATATTAAGGTAAGATCAGATGGAAAAAAAAGACAAAATAAGACCTCAAAATGTCCTTCCCTGTTCTAAACTGCAGTTGCATTAAAATGAAAAGTCAGCTATTCATTTCCTGAAGCCTGCAGAAATGAACAATGATTTTTTTTTTAATACTCCACAAATGACAAAAAAACCTATTCTTTAGATATTAGGTAAAAGTGCGGTGAGTATGAAACATAATGCGGTGAACTGAATTATCAGTTTGCTTTATAAAACTCTTTTTTTTTTTTTTTGCGGACTGGAGCGTTTCAGTGTCCCATGATGATCTTAAACAGTTTTGGGCGACACTGAAAAGGAGACAAAAAAATATTGACTATCAGTAATTTCAATCTGAAAATATGACCTGATATGGTACAGTGGTAATAGTAAGTGACAGTGTGGAAATCCTGTGACATTTTCTTCGACTCCTCACAAGGTTACAGATAATTTAGTGGGGAAAAGAAGAGGCGGAACAAGGTTCTAACACAACCACACACAGTTAAGATTAAACCCAAACAGTTATTTACTTGTATTGATGTGTCTGCAGGAGACGAAAAGGAGGAGGATCTGAAAACAGAGCTGCATCCAGGAGGCTGACATGATCATTTCCCCTCTGTCTTCTCTGAAGGAAAGTCTCTCACTGGTCCTCGCTGTTCCTGCTGCATCGCCTAACCAGCCCTCCCTTCCTCCTTCAGCTGCACGAGTGACGCAGTCATGATATCACCCTGCAGCCTGTGGGTGGCTCACTCCATCCATTATTCAATCAGACAGGGTCCACATCTTAGTGCTGCAGTGTTCTGTCCTGTAGGGTCATGCATGGACAGAACGTGCTGAAATGACACACTCATGTGCTTCGAAGCGAAACGCTGCTCTGTGTGCATCCTTTGATAAAAACCATAACACAGGTCCCAACCTCAGTGCTTTATGTTACTGCTGTGGAGTTTTCTGCAAGGTGTTGTTTCCTGTTATGTGAAAGGAGCTTGCAGTTAAAGGTCACATGACCTGCCTTCCCCTCGTGCAAACAACCATGACTGGAAACTGATTACTACTACTGTACATTCACTTTTGTAGTTGTTTTGCTATTTGAGGCAGAATCTCAACCCAGATATTCTGTCTTAAATAGATTTCAGATTAAACACCTGTCACTGGAGCAGATGTCAAGTGAGAGTTTTTGCTTGAGTAGTTGCTGTTCTTTAGCCCAAAGAAACAACATATCTCCACTGATATTCACACAAGCACATACATTTATCTTCCTTGGATTAATCTTATTTATAAACTTTTTGCCGTATGTGCCTTGTACCTCATTTGATCTTTCTTTCTTACATTTTGTTGCTAAAGTCTTTTCTGTATTTATAGTTACTTCACAATTTCCTTGTCATCTCCTTCCTCTAGTGTTTCTTAATAAGTTCTTCCTCACTTTACTGTGTGGGACGTCCTGACACTGGTTCTTGTGTAAGGAGATTAATTCTGCATGTCACACACTGTCACATGTTGAAATGAGTACGAGGCACTGCAGGACTGTGGAGGAGCACATTAGGCATGCGTTTACTGGCCCATGGGGGTTTTTTATTGTGTTTATGTTGTCTGGTTTGTTTGACTCTTATTTCAAATTCAGGCATGGATCTCAAACCACAGGAATAATGTCCATCAGGTATGCAGCTGACTATGCCAGGCCCCAGTCTTGTACAGAACTTGTGGAGGACAATAAAGCCAACAAATCCCAGTAGAAAAGTCACAGAGTGGAACTGCTTTGGAAAGTTTCACGTTTCTCTGAGGACTGGGCCCTCTGCTAAACAAGGATATAAGATCAGCTGATGACACTGGGAAGGGGCAGGTCTAGAGCTGGAGGAGAAGTAAGTCCTGACAGACAGGCCTTCTATTCTTTAGGTATTTATTCTTACTGTGCAGCAGAGGGAGCTTGTTTACATGTTTTCCTTGCAGTGAAGGCATACCTTGAGTGCAGGATGCTTCACACCTTATCTGATAAATGCCCCTTTAATTGGTGTTCATTGGCACAAACTCCTCAACATATAGTCAAACATAGACATGTCTGATCTTGACAATACAGTATTTTAGCTCTTCTGTTTGGCGAGAATCAACTGTAAACTGAAGCCTGTACAAAACATGATGGTAGCAGTTAGCCCTTTTTGTGCAAATATGACAGTTTACTGAAATAAAAGTTTATTATAAAAATGTATGTACAAACAAAACTCAAACAAAATACAAAACAAAAACAAATACAAAAGTCAGTTTACAGTTTGTCGAGGCAAATGATGATGACTTGACGAAAACTATAATATTCTAATAAAACTCTTACTGAGTCACAACATGTAACAGAAAGAGCAGCAGAGATTAGACTTTAAAGCTTTTCTACTGAGAAATATCTGTTGCAGCCATTTTACTGCTGCTGAAGCTGCAGACTGTTGATGAAGACAGTCTGCAGCTCGGTGATGTCGTCAGTGGCCTCGATTGGGATGCTGAGTCTGCCTGGTGAGCTTGATAGTCCCGCAGCTGAGTCGTACACAGGCTCATAGCGAGCCTGACTGAGGTTGTCATAATAGGAATCCCCACAGCCTCCCACTGCACCTTGAAGATGCTCGTAGACGTCCAGGTAGTGGTGTTGTGGTGACAGGCGGTTGTAGTCCAGGGCTTGGCCCAGCCCGTGATGGAGGTGGAGGCGGTGTTCAGGCCCAGGGCTGTGACAGGGACTGTGAGACGGGCTGTGGGGCATCAGGCACGTCTGCAGGCAGCTATTCCGCCGCACGGCCCGGTGCAGGTCCAGTCGGGCGATCAGCGGTTTGCCGATGTTAATGCTTTTGGTCCAGTGGACAGGGTCGTCATCCATGGCGGCGAAGGTGCCCTGAAGGCACACGGTGAATACCAGCTCCTCCTATTGCATGTGTGTTTAGAGGAAAAAGAGTATCAAGAAAAACAGAGCCGATGTAATTTTTATGCCCAAATTTGCTTGTCTTGAGCTAAATTGAACCAAATACTAAACCATAATAAACGAAGGTGGTGAACATGGTAAACATTGTATCTACTAAACATCAACATTAGCATGGCCATTACAAGGAAGTTAACATGCTGACGTTAGCATTCATCTCATTAGCACTTTGCAACTAGCATGGCTGCAGAGTTTTGGTCTTGTTATTTAATTAAAGGACAACATGCTTCATTGATATGATGAAAAAAATGCTTACGTACGTAAAAAGAATTAAAAAAATGTCTTGCGATAAAGTCATAGTGAGTCTTTACCCTGAGCTTCTGCAGTGAGCTGACTCTGGTGTAAAGACAGTGCTGTGGCAGGCTGCTGGACAGAAAGTAGATCCCCGTCTCCTCTGGGGTCTCTCTGTTCATCTCTTTAGGATCTACATCAAGGTCCTGCAATATGGAGAAGAACCATGTACAGTGTACAGAATGCACATGCACGCATCCATTCTCCACATAATTTTTGGTGCATTTACAGCACATACATTTCGTCACTTTGCCTTGTTTATAATACGACTGTCTGTTCTGGTTCCGAAGTAATTAACCAGTTTCCCAACAAGGTTCCTGTTAGATTGTTGGGAGAGACACTTCTTCCTAATAGCCTGTCCTCATGACAACATACTGACCTGTGAGAAGTCAGTGACGTGAGCCTGGCAGAAGGACATGTCCTCAGGCTTCTTAACGATGTGCGTGTAAATGACGAGCACATTGGAGAACTCTGCAGCGAAGCCCAGCTTGATCTGAGCGCCACAATCAAAGGTGAGAACCATACTCTCAGGAAGCTCTGGAACAACAAACAAAAACAGTACAGTTTCAAGTTCCAAACATTTGACTGCTTTCAAAAACTGTACCTGGTTTTCATGCTCCAGTCCCATGCCATTAAGGTTAACTTATATTCATTGATTTACCATGAGACACATCAACTTTGTGTTTATTTTGTTTCAGTGTTTTGAGTTTGCCTCTTGACACTAAATAGAATATTTTGTCATTCCCAACCTGAGGGAAGGGGGCCCTCAAGGGGCCCAAAGATAAATCTGAGGCATCAGAACATGATTAGAGGAATATCCATCCATCAATTTTTTGAACCTGGAATCTTCTTGTTATATGGCGACAGTGCTAACCACCCTGATTAAAAGAATATAGAATAAAAAATATATATATTTCATGAATCTTGCAAAATACATCTCCTTCAAATAAAATAATGTGAAATATTAGTTCATTTTTATCAGGTTGGGATAACCACAACAAAACTATAAGAAGTAATGCTATTTGCTTCTGGTTTCCATAAACAAATATTTATTAACTGATGGAAGAACAACAGGTCCAATCTACTGCCAAGAACCAACAACAGAGTCTGCATACAAGTGTACATGACGCGAGAGAGTCAACATTTGACTGAGTGTGTGGTTCTGCAGTAGGCAGATAAGGGCTTTCCAGTGCTGGGATAAAAGGTGACAAACAAATATTGAAAAAGTAGTAGAAAGTTTGCATGTTAAACTCACCGTGAGCCTTTGCCCACTGGCGGCTGTGAGCGTGAGTGAGATCAGCACTGTCGCCAGGCAGAATAGGATCAGTCAAAGCTCTCCTCTCTGACAGACTACTGCGGATCTCCAGAGCTTGCTTCCCCTTTGTTGCATCAAACTGACCCATGTCTGAGTACAACAGGTTATAAATCACATGTTAGCATTTCAACAACAACCTCTCCTGATTGTAACAACTCACAAAATATCCCGAGTTCCATTACATGAGCAGAAACTTTGTTCAGCCAAAAACTCTTGAAACACACTCAAGTCATTAACAATGCATTTAAAAAAGAAACTCTATTACTCCCACAAGCAAGCTGGTATACAATTATGACATTAACATAGCAACTGTAAAACAATCCCATTTCATAACCAAACACTCTTTATCATAATTTTTCATTGTAATCTGACAATCTTCTCGGGCATAAATTCATTTTAAGATGCATGTTTATGTTTTTGTGATTATTTGTGATTACACAAAAAAATTATGTATGCTGCAGCTATAATTTGCATTATTTATCTCAGTACTTCTTGCAGGGCTACATACAATGTCATTATATTGTGTTCCTGTTCCCCTCTCACCTTCGGCGACCCTGTCCAGCACCACAGTGATCTTCTCATCGTCTAGCAGTCGCTTCTTCAAAAACTTTACAAACACACCGTTGGTGAAGCCAGTGGAACTCAGCTCAAAGGCCTCAGCATCTTGACACCTGAAGAGTCACGCAAAGAATACAACATTTTATATCGTTGAGAACAAAAAAGTGTGCAAATTATGTTTTGAATGATGACTCATGTTGCCAACTTACGTTGCATATCCAAAGACAATGTTGGCCGTAACCCTCAGGACGACATTTGGAGTGCTGTCATCATGAATATTCCTGGGAAATGAATACATATATTAAACTTCAAAGACGCAAACCAAAGTGATAAATATATAACAGCTTTATGCTGGAAAGAAAATAATTTCTTAATGGGTCCTGCTGTGGAATTACACACAAAAATAATGTGTGTGAAATACAATCAAACGAGAGCACTGATTCTTAAGGTGCATACTAACATCATCTCAACTGTGGCTAGAGACCTTTACTCAGTTGTGGAGTAAGTGTTCAAATCCTTTAGTTAAGTACAAATACCACTTGTCTATTGCCAAGTTAAAATGGAAAAACATAAAATCATCACATTTGTGAGTCTGTCAGGAGGTTTAATGTGTAACAAAGCACCGTATTTGCTTTAACAGTAAGCAGTACAATATTTCCCTCTAAAGACTCAAGTGAAGTACAAGGACCTTAAATTTGTACAATATTTGAGTTATAATTTTATTCCGTAATATTTTAGTAGTGTGGATCTGAATCTTACACTCACTGCTTATGGTTGCTTTTACCTGTGTGTAATTCACACTGCTACCTACGAATTATCAGTTAAATTTTTTTTAATCTAAAAAAATTAAAGGAATAATGCACTGGCTCAGGGACTCACCTCTTCCTGCACATGTCAAGCAGAAACACATTGAGGCCAGTCTCCTTCTCCTGCATCAGTTTAAGGATGCTCTGCACACACAAACAGTTGGCTGAGCGGTACGGGTTTGGTGCGTCCACTGGCACCATGAAGCTGTTGCCGTAGTTCTCATATCCGTGACCAGCGTAGTACAGGAGCCCTAAAGAGGAAAGTGTGTATTTCAGTCCTTTCTTCACAGACAGACAATCATGGAAAACCCGATTTGTAACCATCCACTGTTATATAATATCCCAACAGACCATAGACACCCTTGTGAAGCAGCAACAGGAACTCATCCACAGCGTTTCTCATCTCTGACTCAGTGAGGTCCAGCAATGAAACCACCTGGAAGTTTAGCTGCCGCAGAAGGTTGGTGAGGTCGTACACGTCCACCATGGGAGCTTTGAGCTGCGGGTGGTTCTGGTAAGACAGATTGCCAATCAGCAGGGCCACTTTGTCAGTTGCTGTGACGGGACACGGGAGAAGCAGAAAACCATTAAATTATGGGAGGTAAAAACAGCTCACACACAATAACACACATCAGTGAAAAACCTTTAAAACTTACAAGTGAACCATAACTTGAAAATAACTTTCAAGAATGTCCTTAACAGCATTCTGACTTTAAATCAACGATCCCCAGTGACTGTCTGTGCTTAAAAAATAACTGAAATTATAACTTGACTTCCACAGGATTTTGAGGCCACTACTAATGTCAACATTTGAGTTAAACAAAATCTTAAAATATATTGTTAAATATTCGTATTTTACATTTCACATAAGTTTTTTGAAAAGAGTCCTTTAATTTGGATTATTCAACGATGTATGGTGCAAGATACCTCTAAAGGACAAAGTAAGTATGTATGCCAACATGACATGTCTGTGACAAAGAAAATCAACACAAATGCAATATGCAGTTTTCAATTTAATTAGGTTTTGTTGTGCTTTTGTCTTGCTTTTACTGCATATCCTACTTGCTGCTGCAGCAAGAAAAGAACTTACCTTTGTGTGACTGATATACCTGTAAATCTGGTAGTGGTGCTAACTGTCACAGATACAAAGAAATATAGACATGAAGGAAGTGGATCACCTTGTGTCAAATACCAAACACAATGACATTAATAACTTTTTTTAATGTCATGTAAGCTGGTACATTTTCCTTCGTGGTGACAGCATGAGAGAGCTGTTAGTTACTCTCTGGGGTATTTTTCTGACGTATTATCATCTGGTATTTTTCTGAGGTATTATTGTCTGGACTTCATTATTCTGTAAAGTATTATTCTGTCTTCCTGTGTAGCTGCTGATGACATATGTTTCAAGAAAGCTTCAAGTTTCACTATGAGCTTCACATCTCCATTTTGGTGTTCATGTTGAGAGATGAGCTGTTGTGGTATCAGGACAAACAACCTGATAGTAACAGACATAACAGTTACACAAGCTGACACACAGAAGAACCCCTGCATCAGCCATATTAATCACCAGAATAAGTACAAACACATGGTGGAGAACATGGTGATCATAGTTTAATAATTCACCAACATGTAAAGAAAAGTGCTGAAAGACACTTACCATAAAGCTGTTCTGGAATACTATTCAGGAAAAATTCACTGGATCCTAAAATTGAAATCCCACAGAAAACACACAACAAAGGATCATATCTAAGTCCTGTGTAAGGAAAATATGTATTTGAATAGGCAGAAATAAATGATTGATAAATACATTTACTCTTACCCTCTCCAATGGCATAAACATCATCTAGGAATAAAAAAAAAAACAAAAAACTGAAATATTTTACCTTCATATGAGATGCGTTAGAAAAGCATTCTTTTGATTCAGGAAAAGAAAAGATGATTAAGGAAGGTAAGCCTTACTGAACAATGTGAAATTTGAAACATGAATCATCTAATCATAATTAATCAATCATAATTAATTTAGAGAGCTGTTCTTGCAGTAAAACCAATCCTGTGAAAAGACCAAAAATCCAACAATTCATATCTCAAAACGTTCCAGCCTCCCTACCCTGTCTGTGTTCCTTTAGATCACTAACTTTTCATTTTCAATTATGAAAAAGGCTCAGTTGCCAATTTAGTGCTCCAATTAGTATTCAGAGCAGGAGATGTGTGTGTGTGTGTGTGTGTTTTAAATAAACTTAAATAAACTTACTTAATAGTCTCACAGTTTATGACAGAGAAGTAAGCTTATATGACTTTGATACACAAAGAACAGTACAGAATTTTGTTCATAGGTCAATTCATTGTTGGTTTCGGTCCTTTACCGGGATTTGCTGACAATGAGACACACACAGAATACAGCTATCTCTTAGAGTATGATGGATTGAAAGAAATGACATTAGTCAAATCAAAAAAATATCATGCATGGAAACCTGGAGATCAAACCCTTGTGCTGTTCAGTGGTAGTGTTTTAGTAGCGTTTATCATGATCATAACCCACATGCAGTTACAGGAGAAGAAAATAGATTTTTGAACAAGGTTAAGATTAATATTTTCATGCAGCTATAGCCTGCTAATTGTTACCCTATTGCCATTTGATACAACGTGTACCAGTCCTGTCAACTCTACCTTCAGAGCACTCCATTGCCCCTGAAAACTGGATAGATATCCTTGGTGCTTTCAGTCAAGAACAGAGCAAATAATCACTCAGGCGTTGTGACAAGAGAGCTGGTTTTACTGAAATGTAATTAACAAAAAAAATGCACCGAAGTGTGATGTACCTATCACAACGTTGACTTCATTGGTCCACATCCTCTCAGAGCTGCTGCTGATCTCGCAGCGATACCTGCCGTGCTGATCCTGCATCACATGAGGAATCTGAAATGCACAGACACTTTTAATTAAGCCCTTGCATCCTAACAATTGTCAGATAAGATTAGTGAAAAACAGTAGCTATCCACAATTTAGTAAAACATGAAGGTAAACTCTAAGTCCATCCATCCATTTTCTATACCGCTTATCCGCTTATTCGAACCTGTGCTAACCACTGCACTCTAAGTCCAAAAAGTTAAAAATTAACTGAAAAAATGGTGTCCAAACAAAAGATAAAAAAGTAGAACTGTGTAAGAGTAACACTGTAAAACTTGTGCAACAACAATCTCCTCACCACAAGTTTCCTTTTTGTGGCATTGGGGATCGGGACTCCATTTCTGTGCCACTGGTATCGAGGGATTGGCCGTCCCACGGCTCCACACTCCAGCTGCAGGTTTTCCCCAACATGTAGACGCTGCGGCTGAGGCTGGATCGCCAACTTCAGCCGGCCATTTAAGGAATGATAACTCTGCCCTGGTTTGGGGGGGGACATCGCTGGTATATTATATACTGCATCCAATTAAAAGATTCCTGCCTCACTAGGAAAAACAATAGGAGTTAAGGAGTAACTTATTCTAAAGACATAAACATATCCTTTCCTACAACTAATGGTCATGTAAAATCACAAAATACTTTGAAGAAAATGAGAAAAAAGACAACAATGCATCTGTAAATACAGCACACAGAGCAGGAAACAGCTGTCAGAAGTGAGATTTAAACACCTGTAACATCTTACCACAAGACATGTCAACATTCAGGACGTCCACCTGAGCCCACTGGCTGAATTCAAAGGCATCTCCACAGTTGACCCGGCAGATGTAAAAGCCAGCATCCTGCAGATGGACTGGACTTATCACCAGGTCTGGAGAGATGCTGTTTGGCACCTGAGGTTGTGAAAATACGAATCACATTCACTAATATGGAGGATTGTCCAAGTATATGTATCACAGTGTATGTCACTGAATGCATAAGAATCACAGCATAGTTTAAGTGAAAATGATTTAACTAGTTTCAGAGAGTAAGAATATGTGGGTGTATGTAAATACTACGTAAGTAACTTTCCGTTTTGAAATTTTGGAATGCCAGCTCTCAAGAAAACTGGTTTCAGATGTTAGTGGAAGGGGAACGAAGAATAATTTTGATAGTGTCAACTTCACTTTCTACAACAACACGTTAGATGATAGCAGTGTGAGTACTATGCTGGTATGTTGAGGTCTAGAGCCTGTTCCGGTTCCTCTAGTGCAGGAAGGGAGGAACGTTGAGAGTCAATAACGTACTGTGAAATTCTAATCTATAAAATTCCAATTTGTTTATTACATTTTACACTGCAGTTAAAAGCAGATAGACATCCTTGAAAGCTGAAAGAGTGTGCATGGATGCTTTCTTGGTGACTCACCAAGTGCGTGATATGCTTGTTGTACAGCCAGGAAGACACAGCAAGGCACCACAAGGTTCATAAAGCTGCTTTATTACAGATGCAACGCTGCGTCATGTGGTAGCATTGCTTTTGTTTGCATTGTTCATGCACTGAGTCAGGAAAATACTCTCAAGTACCGGCAAGGAAGGTCTCAAGCCCAAACATGTTAGTAAAGCACAAAGAACGAAGAGGAAACAATGCAGCTGATTTGTGAAAACATCTCACAAAAACTCAGCATAGACAATAAAAAATAAACACAAACACAGAAAAGATAAAAAAGTGCTTAGAGGCCTAAATGCTTAAGAGGCCTAACCTAAATGCTTAGAGGCAGAGTGGGGTAGTGAATGTCTCTGTGTGTGTGTGTGCGTGTGTGTGTGATTGGTTGACAGTAGTTCACCTCTTCCTTGGTTTTGAACCACTGGTACTGCACGGGAGATTTTCCCACAGCGTAGCAGGTGAGACGCAGATTGTGGCCAGATATCAGAGCTACAGACTGAGGCTGAACGAGAATCTGCAAGGCTAAATTTAGGAGAATCAGAGTGTTAATTCATACTTTTTGTCTTACACGATGACACGATTTCAGATGGATTATATATCTGTTGCAAGGATAGGCAGGTGTGTACAGTACACAAAGCTGACATGTAATATTCCATATCAAAGTCAGCTAGGTGTTAAAAGTGTGTAAAAGCAGCAGTCATAGCGCTCACTGCACTGTACCAACATAAGACTTAAAGAGTAAACATGATGAAGAGTTTTGTCTTTCATAAAAACAACTGATCTTTCCAGTGAATGAAGCTCAAGCTTGTACACTGTTGACCCTACCTATTGTTTTACCATACCTGATGGTTTCAGGCACTGCAGGGCCTCTGGGTTACCAAGAGTTTGGAGGTAGTCAATCAGGTGACCCATGGTGCAGCCTCGCTCTCCCATCAGCCTCAGCAGCATGCGGCTCGGGCTGCCCTCCAGCTGCAGCACCTTCAGAGAACACATCTCCATGTCGTCTGAGCTGGAGGATGATGAACCAGAATGAACTTTTTTGGTTAAGTATGTTGAGACATACAACCCCTACTCCAAAGCAGCTGGGATCCCAATCTGTTGTCATTGAACCTGTTTACCTGCGGAATGTTTAATGAGCAGTACACACCTGCCCCAGCTTGTTTTAAATGTGTTGCTGAACTGAATAAGCATATAATAATAATGATAATAATAATAATAAAAAGATCAATGTGGTTGGTGAGGTAAAACATTAAATATATTGCTTTTGTATTGTTTTAAACTGATTCAAAGGAGTACCATATTATCACATTCTGGTCCTTTTTCACAGCGTCCCACCTATTCACCCATATTGAAATCAGGGGTTATACAAACAATGTGACTCCAGTTATCACTGGTGGCCAGTACATTCAGGGCACAGAAACAAATTTACAGTAAGATACGAAATAAAACACATAATTACTGAACAGCCAGTAGCTGGAGAGTAATAATACCATAACCAGGGGATAGTATAGTAATGTCAAAGCTGCATAGTGATGGTGGTCCTACTACATGTAAACAATCTGGTGTCAGCTTCAGCACAAAAAGTCAAAACACAGGACTGCAAACTGCTTTCAGTCCCAAAAAAGAAAAACATAAGCTGGCTACATCTAGTTTATTAACGTGTGTCTGACGTTATTTAACAAATAAACAAGTGTTTTTGTTACGTAAACTTTCTCTGACTCAGTATGTCACTCGCATCTTTGACAAAAAACCTGAGACGGAAACTCTTCATGTCAGGACCAGCATAGACATAATGAAGAGGACCAGATCTCATCTGGCAGTGAAGACTCACTTGTACCTCAAAATGTATTACACATCATATCATCTATTATATCATTAATGATCAGTCGAAGTATTCTTACTATCATCACGATGTGCTTTGTATCTCTGAGTAACACTTGGCACTAAAATGACATAATATACCATAAAATAACCTACAGGCGTTTGGTGTTATAACCTTGATTTTCGGTATGTTACAGACTTAGTTAATTACAACCTACCTGACTTTAAAGCGTCGATCGTTACCGACTATCTCTCCAAGTTTTCGCCATCCTTTATCGCTGGACTTGTCCAGCACCTCGCAGAGCCTCCTCACAACCGGCTCCTTGAGCGAGTTGATCTTCGTGGATCGGTCCAAAGAATCCGACATGGCAGCCAGCAAGAAAAGTTTACCATCAACCTTTCTATTGGACCGGAGATAATAGCATTACACTTTAACAATGGACCTCGAGAGAAACAGTCTATTTCCTGGAAGCCACGGCGAAAGTGATACAGACACACCTACTGCACCTTATTGTTGCCCCCCCTCTTCCTGCGGGCTTTGTCAAAGATTGTGTATGCGCCAAGATATGAAACTGTAGGCAAACGTTCAGTAATAAGTAATAATAATAAAAAGAAAGTATAGTGTAAGTAGCCAGCAGGCAAAAATGGTTCTAAAGATAAAAGAGAAAAAGAGAATTTAAGGTACATTTTTACAAATTAAATTTTAACTAAGAGGAGGTCTAAGAGGGGAAAAAGTCAGGGAACTATAGCACGTAGTCTTTAAATTGGTATCGTACAAAAAATAACTTTGTACATTTTACAATATTAGTGACACTAAATCAATAGCAGCAACAATATCTACATAGTTAAGCTAGAACGGATTCCGCCAATAGAAAAATGTAAAAATGGTCCTCTGGTGCCCCCCTCAGGAGTCTTACTGTAACAGCAGCTAACCTGGCTTGATCCACTCAACACGCATGAATGAATGAATGCCCTTTAGCTCTGTTATATAGCCGATGCAACAGGGTTCTGCTTAACATGTCTGAACATACAGTCACATGCATAATCATAAAGGCCTACGGCGATAAGAAAGGATCCCCCCAAAAAGCAAACAAACAAAAACAACTACAACAACAATAAAACAAGCCATCTGTGAGACATTTGGCGTCTTTACTCATCTCCTTCACGACGCCTCTCTAATATCTATCCTGCCGGAAGTGTTAGAGTGTGAGAGGGTATACGCAACCTTTTCCTCTTTCTCCTCTTTACTTAGGTCCTATAATGTATTGTTCCCCTCTGTGGTTATAAGCAGAGCAGTTGTTTTTATTTAGTTATTTTTGATGTCGTGTCTGTTTGAGTTTAGTTCACTGTCCTTTGTATGATAGGATAAGGAAAGTAGTAAGTATCTAGACCTACACATGCAGAGAATTTTAGTTTTAAATGTCGAGGTGATACGGACACAGAGGTTCCCAGCTGGAAATGGGCCAGGGTTTGAATCACTATAAATTGTTTTGTTTTTTTTTTCGTAACCACTGGGCCACCAGCCTCCAACTGACTCTCAGAGAAGTTAATCATCCACACTAAGGGCCAGTGTAATGCTGTAGACGACAGGCACTAATAGTGGGATGCTGCGTGGGCGATCCTACACATTGACTGTAACAATATGGCTTCTTGACATCTTCTACTTCACCCTCAGTCTGGACAGGCAAAGTCCAGCCAGGCAAATGGAAAACTACCAGCTCCCTTGTTCACACACTTGTGCTCAGTCAGCTGAGGGCAAATCTTTGTTGCTGTGCAAGTGAACCTGAGTGAACCTTGGCCATCCTGGCCTCAGGGCAAAATGCCAACACTGATTGTTTGAGAATTTTTACTGCTTCAGTAATTTTTAATTTCAACCATTTTCATGTCATCAAATGGGGATTCAATGTTTATGGACAGTTTATTTTTGTCAAGTTCAAGAAGCAGCAGCTGTGTTTAATTCCCACCGATTTAACTATAAAGTATCATATACAGTAAGTCTTGGAGCAGTATTTTGGACAGATATCCAGAGTGCCCAGCCACCATCATGACATGTGCCAACATCGAAACAACACTTCATTTGTCCACCGCTTAATATTTAGTATTGAAACTAATGACCTAAACCTCAGATGTATTTTGTGTTTAATGTTAATGAACAAATGTAAGCACACAACTTACAAAACCAGATGGTGACCAAGGGAGACATCATACCTGCTAAACACATGTTAGTATGGTGAAATTAACATTTTGCTTGTAACTCCTCTTTACAGTGTGTTTTACACACACAGAAATATAACATCAACACAATTCCAGCTGTACTAAAATAAAGAGAGGTAAGATACCAAAAGCACAGAAGAACGTAACTGAAGTAGAATTCCAGTAAGGCTAACCTCTGCATATTAAAATCAACTGTGAATAGTTTAACAGTGTTTTGGTGTTAGGCTACACTTTGAACTATTGACTACCAATAGATTGGTGCATTCATTAGAGCACAAGTTAACACAGCAGAATATTATCAGTACTGATTCAGCTAATCAAGAGGCTGAGGACAGAAGGAGCTCTATTCCATACAGAACGTAAAGCCCTTTGGGACAGATTGTTATTTTGGGATACTGGGTTGTATAAATAAAATTGATCTGACTAATGATTGGCAGAGTTTTATTGACCGTGCAGCCTAGAGTTTGTAAGGAATGCAGAATAAGTGACAAGCACGAGGCTTGTGTGAGAAGCTGAACAGAATGAGGTGGAACTGGTTTGTGCCTCATGGAAAATTTGTGGACGGTCTCTCATCAAACTTTGCATTTTTTTTTCTTTTTTTTTTGGTTTGGTTATGCAGGCAGTTTTGTATATGACCAGAGTGTCTTGTGCAAGGTATTTCCACCGCGTTAGAGTTTGTCCCTGGGATCTAAACCTACTCTAGATTAAATACTTTAAAAGTATTTGTGATCAAGTCAAATTTTTAAGCAAAAACATTCAGTACATTTCATTTTTTGACTACTGATTGGACAAAACGAGGGACTTCGAGATGTCATTTTAAGCTTTGTTGAATTGTGATGAACATTTTTTTTATTATTTCCTGCTATTTTTCGGACCAAATAATTAACTGATTAACAGACCTGCAGCCCTACTTTGTTTACATTAGTTATGTTTGTATAAACATCAGAAACACATGCATATTTCATTTCAGTTATAATCTGCGAATACCTCAGCTGGTGTTGAAGTTCGCTCCAGAGTTTGTGCCAACCGCAGTCTGCAAAGTGTAGAGTGAGGCAGAGGCAGCCAACTGTACTTTGCCTTACAATAAGAAATTTGTGTAGACTTTGAAAGGACAACCCAATAAACCTTATTCATGCATGTACATAAATCATATTACAATTAAATCTTGCTCACTTTTTCATTAAACAGAATTTCTGTTGCTTTCCCTATGTGAATAAAATACAAACTCAGAACCTACTTAGAATCAGTATGTTGTGTGCAACTGGTGCATGGCTAAAACCTGACAACAATGAAACAAACCAAAACATCTATTTACGAGTAGTTTGATATAATCATGATCTAAATTTGGTTAAATTCAGGTGTTTCCTGGATGCTCTTTCTTGTTTGCCCTGCAGAATCTGGGTCAGGGTGTGTCGTCGTCATCAAGTTCATGAGCCACACCAGGGCCTGGAGTCCTTCCCTGTAAAACCACCACCTCCCCATATGAGAGACCCCTACTGCCATCCTGGTGTGACTGATGTTATTTTTTGTTTATTGCTGCACATTCACACTCACCCTCACACACCTTCATTACTATCCTAAATGTCTTTCTTCTGTTCTTATTTATATTTTTGTGAATAAACTCGCTGGTGCACAACTAGCAAACACATCTGGTCTCACATCTTTGACTGCGCTGAATGTATTCTCTTGACATGCCAGGTACAAAAACCCATTTCATCTTATACAGCATTAATCCTACGATGGTGCACACGATCTATATGCATTGCAGGTTAGACCACAGCTTCCCCCCCAAAAAGGAGCAACACTAGCTGGTGTGAAATTCCTGACTGTAACCTCTTTGCTTCATCTTTGGCTTCATGAAAAGCATTAGTAAGGAATGCATTTAAGGAAAGTATAAACTAAAAATATAAATCTTCTTGCATTTCTAAAGCACACTTATAAAAACACAAGTCAGAATTAGTCCTGGGGCTTCTAGTATATATATATTGACTGTGTCCTGGCAATACTTGGGTTTATACAACACAAGGAGGCTTGAAATCAAGGATTCTGAAAATACACTATATAGACAAAAGTATTGGGATGGGCGGTTTTAAGGGGTTGGGCTTACCAAGACATTTTGGACAACGCTACACTTCCAACTTTGTGGCAACAGTTTTTTTAAAGGCCCTTTTCTATTCCAGCATGACTGTGCCCCAGTGCACAAAGCAAAGTCCATAAAGACATGGTTGAATGAGTTTGGTGTGGAATAACTTGACTGGCCTGCACAGTTCTGACCTCAACATCATCGCACACCTTTGGGATGAGCTGGAACGGCAGCCAGGGCTTTTCGTCCAACATCCGTGTCTGACCTCACAAATGCTCTACTGCATGGATGGGCAAAAATTCCCACAGAAACACTTCAAAGTCTTGTGGAAAGCCTTTACAGAAGAGTGGAAGCTGTTATAGCTGAAAAGCTGTCTATGTGTTGTAGAGCCACTGGGAGTGAGAAATCTGTCTTTTCTATTTGTTCTAGGAAATGCTCACTGTGTATTTACAGTCAGAGATCCCTACATAAACAACAAATTCACTTCTTTTAGCTAACTACAGTTTAAACTTTGTCTTCCTCATAGTCATGTCTTTTGTTACATGCAGGTAAAAAAATTGTGAAGCTGGTTCTTGTTCAGTTTGACAAATTACACTCCAACTGTCTTTCTATGACCACGGCTCTCAAAACAACCCAAAGCAACCTCTTTACTGATAATATTGGGAAGCAAACTAACGGGGCTACAACCCAGTGTAGACCTCTTTTTGTGTCCCTCTTGAGTGTGGCTTCATGTACAATTAATTTAAAATAACATTTTAATCCTCACCAGACTGTGACAGTGTACAGGCAGTTTCAGTCCCTGTGGACATTATCTTCTTGGTTGCTGTGGATGCAGCGTACCTTGGCATGCATGGATGATCACTGACTACTCTGGCAACATTTTTCATTTTTGTGTTGCCTTGTTCTTGTTTTATAACTTTTATGTTGTTGGCATGTGTATTGGGATTTGTGCTTGTGCATAGCTGTCACTTGTTTTTCGACATGTTTTGGAGCCAATCCAAACTGACTACAGGCGAGAGGCGGGGTACACCCTGGACTGGTCACTAGTCACAATCGCAGAGCTGACGCACAAAGACTACCACACACTCTCACACTCACACCTAGGGGCAATGTAGAGTAGCCAGTTGACCTAATGTGCATGTTTTTGGGATTGTGGGAGGAAACCGGAGTACCCGGAGAAAACCCACGCAGGCACAGGGAGAACATGCAAACTCCACACAGAAGGGCCCAGACCTTGATGGTTTTAGTATTGCTGGCCTTATTTTTTGCCTTAACAACATAATGAAATCAAAATTCATGCATGAGAAACCTGGAGATCAAACCATGTGAGCTTGGTACTAGCTAATGTTTATACAATAATAATCCTTGTCAAAGCACATGCAGTAACAGGAACCACTTGAGGGCTGTAGTTTGGTTTGGTTTGTTTTCTTATTTGCAGCACGTTTCTGTTTATGCAGCGCGTTTCTGTATTTGCAGCCCCTGTATATATATGCAGAGCGTTTGTACTTGTCGGCCACCGTAAGTTTCCAATTGTGATTACTAAAGTACTCAGTCACTTACAACAGTTTACTTGAGAGCAAAAAGTCTAGCCCTACTTCCTGGAAGACAGTCCTACACCTACCGTACTCACCTGACTCCCAAAAATCCAAAAATTGTTTAAACGATCTTTGAGAGAGCCAGATAAGCCACTTTAAATGAACCTTTTAGTTTTTAGTAATGCAAAACAGAATTACACAAGCATTTGAAGGTGGTCTAAAATGTACTGCCTTCAGGATTCAGTTATTACTCAATTCAGGTGACTGACCTGCTCTTTAGGATAATAATGATAATGATAATAATAATAATAATAATAATAATAATAATAATAATAATAATAATAATAATAATAATAATAATAATAATAATCAAAATAACTGTTACGCTTTGGTATTGAAGCTACTGCATTCACAAAAGAAAAAAAGCACACTCGTATCTCATAATTACTTCTATAATTCCTATAATTTCGAGAAATTACCTTGTGAATTCACAGAAGAAGAAAGATAGCATAACAGATCATGATTTTGTAATTCTACTTCTTGATGTCCGTCAGTAGTTTTTACGGTTGGAGATGGGGACTGATATCTGCCAGTGGAACAGAAGTTACACTCCGTTCAATACGCCAGTAGTACAACACGAAGTCCTGAAGCTTTGATCAACAGAGGCGCACCATCACGCACACAGTTTCGATGTCGGCGGTGTTAGGACGACATAATCAGGTAGAAGTGAGACATCTCAATCTGGCTGCGCTCTCTGGTTTGAGCTAACCTGGACAAGCCTTGGCAACAAACTCCTCCCCTTCGTGACTCAGAGGACACCCTTCTTCCTCATTACATTGCTACCTGAGGTGACAGAAGCACCGCTTCGCAGGTGTGAGGAAGTCGTGGTAATGTCATGACTGAAGAAGGCTACTTTTCCCCTTTTTGTTGGGTCAACATCAGTAAAATGCTGGGTCGTTTATTTACACATCAGCATCCGTCCTAAATTGATGAGTGAGGTGAGTGAACGCCTGAGCTGTATTAACCTATTTGTCCCGATTTACTACCTTTGAGTAACTTAGCGTAGACCCGTAATGTTGAGTAACTATTAACAGGACTGTTTAGCCACGCTAACTTCACTGACATTCTGAAAAATTTAATTGTAGTGTCGTGTTTTTCGATTTTTTTCCCCCCATCATAACAGAAAAAGGACCTAAAAACGAAGGTGGAATCAGTCATTTTCTCTTAAATTATTTAAATATTCGTGGAGATTATTATGGCCATTAGGTCCTTTTTCTGCTCATTTACAAGGGAATAATTTACGCCAAGAATGACAGACATCTGTCCATACTAAATATGGATCGTAACGTAACAGTATAAAATTTCAGCATGTATCTGATCCTGATATATTTTTCTTGTTTTCCAAAAATAAATAAATAATTATAGTTTGTTCACCTTCAACTAATGTATATGTAATGTAGTTCATTAAATTACATAAATAAGAATGAATAAATGTCATCTGTAAATAAAATCTATGTATGTAGTATTATAGTACATATAAAATAGTATAGTCTGAGTATAAAGCTGGACATTTAGCGTTATTTTGGATGTGTAATCCAGAATTGAGAAAGAAGCCACATCCTGCCTCATTCAAGTGACCCTGTTCAAACCTGTCCGAGCAAGTGTCGCCACATGAAACGGAGCTTGTCGTCATTGTGGTTACTACAGAAAACAAGAGAAAATGTATCTGTGAGAAGGTGTAATGCCTTCATGGCCACCTGTAAATTACAGGCTGGCAGCAATTGAAGGACACTCTCCCTCGCTTCCACAATAGCATGAAGCATTCCACTGTTGTTATGTAGAAAAACGCAGGCAGGCATAAAAAAAAAAAACATCTGAGATTTGAGATTTGAACCATGGAGCGAAACCTGCCAAAGACTCTGAGCCTTTTAATCAAAGATTAAATCAAATGATCAAACAGATGCAGAAAAATGGCGCAGGAGTATGAGGCAAACAAGTGTGTTATGGCTGAGTGTCTGACATGCATTTTCGAGTTTCCAATATGTACGCTGCCGTTTCAGAAGTCTGTGCAGTGTGTGTGTGAGAGAGATCTGAACGAAGACGAGTGCCGTAGAAGTAGGAAAAAAAGCTGTCTAAAGTCCTGTCTAAACTCTGGGTTATTTCACAGATCAACATTTTGAGTCAGATGACCTAAAAACAGCTAAACGTTACAGTAGTCAACAGTATTCAACTGAAGATTCATGGTTTGTTTAAGAAAATAACTTTATATACAAAATATAATCCCTTTCAGAGTTCTCTGTCCAGTGTTGGCAAATCCAGCACTGTTCCTCATTTTTGATGACTGTTGATGGCCTGCATGTGTTGGCTGCAACATCTACAAACAATTATTGGTTCTACTCAGTGTTTTACCTTCATGTCTCTTTGTTTCAGATAAAAACAAGACGCACGTCAAGACCACGGGTTTATATCACCTCATTAACCACAAGCTGGTGATGTCACTGTCTTCATCAGGACACACTGTTTGACAGTTTGTGCCAGGATGAGGAGAGATCTTGGACTGGCACTGCTATTGCTGGTGTCTGCAGTTGCAGAACCCAACGGTAAGTTACAAGGGTTGACTTATATAATCTTTGCTTTATAATGACAGTGGTATATAAATCTAGACGTGTTGATTTTATTTGTCCAGGTTTTCCGCACTGCTCACAGCATTTAAGAATAGCATTGAAAAACCAACTGTCCAACCCTGTCTCTGATAATCTGGTTAATCCACAGACCTCACTGTGAACCCAAACTTTCTATATTCCCCGCTGGTTTTCTCTCAACTACATCTTCTGTGGATTATCCAGGATATCTGGAAAAGTGGAGTTTATTATTGCTGTGAGCACAAACAAAATTCATCTGAAAGATCCCCACCACCTCCCAACTCAAAAATATGTTGTTGGTCTTGTCCCTAGAGCTGGATGTTTAAGCTTCACTGTGCAGAATGATGTATGTGCAGAGTTTGACACTAGAAGGCCTTTTCCACATTCATCTGCTGAAAGTGGAACATTTCTCTGTGCTCACTGAAAAACCCCTACGAGCATGATTTGTGATATCACAAGTAGCTGGGAAGTCAGTCCTGGTCCAATTGGCAACTTATGCAAGTGTGATATAGAAAGCTTAAGTCAGCATTGCACATACATTGAGAATAGACTTTTAAAGTGAAGTCACAGATATCTTGGTTCCTGTGTGAAAACCTAAGAAATGAACAGAATATTATATATATTATTACATGTATTTCATATTAATAGATTCTTAAGTTGTTGAGGAGGTCAAAAGCATAGATGCTTTGTTCAGGATTGGAAATGATTCTTTTCTGTAGTTAAAAAAATGTATCAGACACACATTATTGTTAAGAAGAGTGTTTGTATGTATGTCTTAATATGTGTCTGAGGGGGGATCTTTAATGAGCTCGGGATACTCGCTTCAAACCCGTGAAAATAAAACCAAAACCATCTGCATTGCTAGATGTCATTCCAGGTAGGTGGGGAAGATTTTACATGGAATTTGGATGAACCAGCTCCTTGCCATGTCTTTTCAATCATTACCATGCCAAAATTTTTTTTATTGTTTTAGTACTAAATTGGGAATTGGGAGGTTATGCTTGTTTGTCACGTGTTGCCAGGCACATCTCCACCAGGGAAGCCAGTCCTGCTCGGCTGCAGGTCTCCTGAGAAAGAGACATTTACCTGCTGGTGGGAGCCAGGGACTGATGGAGGACTGCCAACCACAATCCGCCTCTATTATGAGAGAGAAAAGTTAGTCCAGTCATTAAGTTTAATTTCTTATTTAATTCTCATTTTTAGATTTAGAATTAGTAGAGATGTGGGAAAGGACAGGGAGGGAGATAGGGCAGTGAAAACAAACAAAAAATAAAAACCAAACAAAAGTCTCTTGTTGAAATTGAACCAGTGTTTCACTCACTTCATATTGTATGTGTTTTAACCACTAGGCCAACTATGTGCCCCATAAAAATTTGTATGTATTTTTCACCTCCAATTAGAGCAACTAAAAGTACCACTGTTGTTGGTGTAAGTGTAGTGTTGTCGACAGGCAAATGGAAATGTACCAGCCCCCTTGTTCACGCACTTGTGCTCAGTCAACTGAGCACAAACCTTTGTTGCTGTGCAAGTAAACCCGGAGACTTCAAACGCTTTACCTGTGTGACCTTCACTTGCCCTGTCTCGAGGGCAAAATGCCAATCGCGAGTTGAAGACCTTTCAAGGTTCTTTAATATCTTAGGTTCATGAAATTTGTCCGAAAAAAATATCCCTCCCAACTTTTTAGAAGACAACATTTGGGATCATGTTGCAATGAGGAAACTATGTGGATGTCATACCTTACTCATATTTGATCATCAGTCAAGTCCTGTACTTGTTTGTTGAGCCAAACATGTATTTACTCCCTACAGCACAGTTTTGCAATGCCAGCCTGAAATGAAACGTATGTAAGCAGAATGAGCATTTGTCATTTTCTGATTAGTAAAGGTCTTGTTTTGTCTACCTACAGTCTGGAGGGAGTGCACGAGTGTCCTGACTACCAGTCAGGTGGGAAGAACTCCTGTTTCTTTGACAAGAGCCACACCTCCATCTGGGTCAACTACTACCTGACAGTGGTGGCCTACAATGCCTTCGGGAATACCACTTCAGACCCGTTTAAGATAGACGTGATGGAGATCGGTAAGTTTCTCCCAAAGAAAGAGGATTTGAATGAGATGAACAACTCAGACCCAAGGAGAGAGATATGGAATGTGTTCTTATTTCTATTTACCAACATAGAATTGCCCCTGATGTCTAATAGGTGCACTCAAAAAAAAAGTAGATATAAACATCAACGCAATCTGTACTTAGAGAAAACATACAACAACAAAGTGAAGGAGAATTTCCGTAAAGCAAGTTTCTGTATATTGAAAAAAAAAACTGCTTTAATGGTTATTTTGTTTATTTATCACAAATAGGTAGAATATAATACCTGTGAGTGTGGCTCTGCCCTTTACTACTTAATGTACAGTGTCACAAAAAGTTGTGACCTTGAACTTAATGGATTACTGTTTTACAGTGGCTATACCGCTCAAATATGAGTCAAAGTGAAAACAAGTAATTATGCCAAACTTAATCTGCTTAGCTCAACAGTATTTTTGAGTCGGACCAGCACTGGCACACTGTATAACTGTTGACAACCACCAAATCCGTCTGTCCATTAGAGTAGAAGTTAACACCACAGAATATTATCTGTATGGATTCAGGTAATGATTGGCATGATTTTATTGGCCGTATAGCATTCTTGAGGGTGGAAAAGTACTGAGTGACACAAGGCACATACGAAAACTTGAGCAGAATGAGGTGGAACTGGTTTGTGCACTGTGCAAAATTCAGCCTGGGATCATATGTCACATCTTTTGTTTGCTTATGCAGGCAGTTTCATATGTGGTCTCCATGTACCGGTACTGTATTTACAATACATTTGGGGGCAGAGTCCTGATGCATGTAAAATAGTAACTCTTATGCATTCGATTTTGTCCGTTCAGATCAAATATTTAAAACACATAATGTGTTAACGTGAAATTAAGTATTTTCTGTGTTTTGTGGTCTCTTATAACCCTCTAAAGATATTTTGGTGGCCAAGGATCTACGTCACAAGCCCCCATGTATGATACTGTGCACAGATGCCCTTGCATGCTGTGAACCCTCTCAGAGATAATGTATTTTATAAACTGTATAAACCAACAATATTGGTCAGTCGGACCACCAATTTAGTCATCACTAAAATTCAACTACTATTGATTGGATTAACATGAAATATTGCACAGTTGTTGATGATCCCCAGATATGAATCCTAATGACTTTGTTGACCCCTCACCTTGTGCTCTATGAACACAAGTTTTCACTTATCCATTGAAACATGTCAACAAATATTGGATTGATTGTTATATGATTTGGTACAGATATTTGTGGCCCTCTCTAGAGGAATTGTAATAATTTTGGTATACCCTTTTAATCTAGCCCCCTCATCAGGTAGCAGTTTTAATTTGTCAAATACTTTGGTGTATGATCAGTTACCTGCAGAACTAATGACATTCCCACTGGCCTCAGTGGTACTGTGCTTTTAATGCTGATTAGCAAATGTTAGCATACTAATATGCTAAAAACATAGCGGGTTGAAATGTGAGCATTTAGTTAAAAGCAGTCTCATGGAAGTGCTAGTGTAGAATCCAAGCCTTGTTCTGTCTGTGTCCCACAGTGAAACCCAATCCTCCTGAAAATGTATCGCTGGTGGTGGAGGAGAAAGAGGACAGTCCATATCTCCATATCAGGTGGCAGCATCCCTATGACACAGACCCCAAGTCAGGCTGGGTCACCCTCAAATATGAACTAAGAGTCAAAGAAGAAAGTAGCGATTGGAAGGTGAGTTTTGAGTTTGTTTGAAATTTAATTCCTTAAAATTCAGAAATAATTTGCACACACAGTATCTTCCACCATAGGGTCATCTGGTATTACAGCTTTGTTTTTAATTTGTGTTTCATTCACTTCCCAAAACAAAACTTGTTCACATTGGATGAAGGCTGCTCATTGTGTTTGTTTTGTAAGACAGCACAGCAAGTGCTTTGGAAGGTACACTCTGTGATCTGGACATAAATAAAATGGTTACCTCACTATCAAAATGTAAAATATACACTTGCAACCTGTTTTCACTTAACTGATTGGTTCATTGATCGTTTACCACAGGAGACAGCACTTGTCAATACTAACCTTCATGTCATAAAGAGTTTATGATTCCATTACAGGTTCATTTTAGAGCTGAAACAGTTAATTAATGAAGTGATTAAAGTCACTTCATTCAGCAGCACACACAAAACCAACTCAAACTGGAGGTTAAAAATATATTACAAATGAAAATAAAGATATTAATCTATAAATCTGAAAGACTTTAAAGCTGTCTGAGCTCATAGCAGCTCATAGCAGCTCATAGCAGTATAATCTAAAGGATCAGAATGCATAATTAGTTCAGATGTTCAGGGCCAGACCTAATTATTGTGTCAACATTATTTTATTTAGAAGACAACGAATGTGAAAGTAATCACTAAGATTTTATAATGCATTAATCTCTAAGTGGTAGCAAATGATTGGAAGCTAAGATATGAGTGTTGAGTCTTCTCTTCTGTGCCTTGTGGCAGCATTTTTGAGAAGCTGCAGCTTTGAGAGTAAACTCCCACTGGTATGAATGTACTGGTTGCACAGCAGACATTTTGACATGTCAGAGCAGGAAACTCATAGGTGTATTAATGATTGCTGCATTCCACTTAATAGAGGAGCTGCTGCTAATCTGGATTCTGGTTCACTGAAACCATTACTGGAACACTTAATGGAGATGTCAACTGTTAACTGTTACTAACTCTAAGTGTGGTTTTCCTGCTGTGACAAGTCAAGTTTGTCTGCTGTGGAACCAGTTCATTACAGCTGTCCAAACAGGTCAGGTAACTTGATGTCAGGTAAACATGGAAGTTGTTTTGTAGCCAGCAGAGGGCAATAAAGGGACTGCCTCTAGGACATCAACACAAGTGTCAAGTGTTTTCACCCATTTCCATACTACACAATAACAATGTGCGGTGTGTACTGTTCAGACATTTTCTGAGTATGCTGTTTTGTGGCTGGTACACAATAATTCAGCAAACCACTGTGCAGCCATTAATACACTAAAGTAATCCAATTAAAGTAATACAAATGTATTTGCAGCTACTGTTTGACTCAAATGTGATCAAAATGTGGGTATGATGTGAATGTTTGTGATGTTTTTTGTTTCTCTAGGGTTACATGTCAGGAATACAAACCCATTTTAACCTGTACAGCATCACTCCCGGGGCGGTGTACATGGTCCAGGTGCGCTGTAGACTAGACCACGGCTCCTGGAGTGAGTGGACCAACACTACCTATGCTAAAGCTCCTGGCTGTAAGTCTCAAAACCTCTTTTCTCCATCTTTGGCTAGGTGGCATCTGTTAAAAGTTCTAACAAGAAGTAAAAATGTTTTTTGTTTTAATTTAGTAATACAGAATGAGAAGCCGTTTTGGATACTGGTTTCCACTCTCTCTACAATTCCATTTATGGCAGTAATGTGCATCTTGGTCATGAAGAGGAAATAGTACGTATATCCTGCAAAAAGATATAACTATATGTATATCTATATATACTGGGAATGATGAGGATAATTTGACTCATGACTTGCTTTCTTTTGTTCTCAAGTGTGAGGCAGTGTGTTCTACCTCCAGTTCCTGGTCCAAAAATAAGAGGAGTTGATTTTCAGCTTCTCAAGGTAGTACTGCATTTGCATTGTATTTCAAGCATATCAAAAATGTAGCTTTGTAGTGAGATCATAATGTACTGAATTAACCCCAACTAACCCTTTCAGAAAGGGCAATCTGAAGACGTCATTAATGCCCTGATCATCAACCAGAACTTTCCTCTTATGGTGGCCTGGAAGGACCAGATGGAGGAATACCTACTCGTGACCGAGAATGACAGTGGACTTCTGCCGGATCCCTCCAACTTTCAAAAAAGGAAGAAAAGCTTGATTACTCCTGCTGGCATCTGCTTGGATTTGGAAACGCAATGCAAGGATTCAACCCCCATCCAAAATGACAGTGAGAAGGCTGCGGAAACAAACAATGAAATGGATAACTTTGTAAAGAGCATCAAGACTCTCTCAAGGGAGAGTTTATTTAACATGGAGCCATCCCAGGTTCCCGCTCAGAAACAGCAGTGCCCAATTATAAACTCTGTAAACACGGAAGCAACAGAACAGAGTCCATCTAATCATGAGATCACGGTCACACCTTTCACAAATAGTGATTATGTGGATATTCAGAGACATGGAGAAAGCATCCAGGAGGTGGATGTGAAACAAGCAGACTACAGCAGAATTAAAGAGGTGAACGGTGAAAATATTCTCATTCTGGAGAAAAGAAACTGCCTGCTGAACAGCTCTGGCTACATGGATTTTCAGACACAAGAGGAGAGCATTTCAGGGGAATACAGCAAGGTGAAAGAGGTGGACAGTGACATTATAGTGTTCCTGCAGAAACAAAACGTACCCATTTACACCCCCTGTGGGGAGAATGGTAACCCATATGCTGACTGTTCCCCCCAGAAACCAAGAAATCCTCATGTGATTGGACCCCATAAAGTGGGAGTGTGCACAGAACACATCGATAGTGGATATGTAGATACTATGCCCCAACCATCTTTAATGTAAAGTTTTATCCACTGTCAAAGTACAAATGACAGCTTTGTCAATATTATATTTTGGATTTCCGTGACATTTGATTCACGCGTTCATGATCACCAGAGGATCAATCCCATTGACTTTAATGAACCTGTGAACTTTAATGTGGTGCCGCCATGCGTTTGACATTTTAGGATCAGTGATATATCTCGACATCAACAGCTGCAACTGTACTTAGTATTAAGCACTAATTACCAGCTGACCTTTGATGATGAACATGGTAAACATTATACCTGCTAAATATTAACCATAACACATTTAGCTCAAAACACAGTGTGTCTACTCAACCTCACTGAGCCAAAGTGTTGTTGGGCGACCATGAAGCTCTAAGACACAGAGGGATACACTATGCCAGGCCTCAACTGTTTATGGTATCAGTTAATCTGCTGTTTGGTCTTTTAATTAGACTGGGTGAGATTAAGAAAAATATCACCAGACTTATTATTTTCAAGAGTAGTTGGCAATGAAATGATTACATAGTTATTTTGCAGTCTATTGTTTTTGCCACAGGTTAAGGTCAATAAAAAAAAGAAAAATATGTACATAAGACTGGACGCTGCGCTCTTTTTAGAGTTGTCACACTCCTGCTACAACAGAACACGCATGGCAGTAAAATTTTAAATGAGGCGATGCTCTAATGGAAAGAAAAAGGAAATTTGGTCACACCTGCTGCTTTCATCTGATCCAAATAAAAAGTTCATACACAGTTCATTTATTTATAACAAAATACTAATACTAATCAAGCTGTAATTTCCCAGCCTGGGATTAATAAAGTATATCTATCTATCTATCTATCACATTATACAAGGAGATTATCTATCTTTGTGTGTCTCCCTCTCTTTCTCTATTATATACATACATATATATATATACATATATTAAAAATAGATATTAGAATATTAGATTTGTACGCTGTTTACACCGTAAGCACTGTGTCTGGTCTTGAATGGCGCTTTCTTACTGCACTTCAACCTCATTATTGTTACAGCCTCAGCTTAAGGACCAAAGATTTAAGAGTGATATTATGCTTATATTATGAAGATGTTTCCTCTTTTACTTAACCCAAATAAACAGGCATGAACTGAACATTTCAGACATCACTAAAAGATTCCTTAATCAGATCAAAATTCATTCTATTATCTATTGACAAATGTTCATCATTTATTATGACAAAATATATTATCGTGTTGTATTTTCCTTATTTCTTTATGATTATCCTAACAGATCCCAGGTGGTTTAGACTGATAGTTTTGAAGACTCCCTGTCTGGGATTTTGGGATACCACTTGGTCCACTACTCTTCTTCTTGTTAATGAATGACCCATACTCACTCATAATAAACATTTTTGCCCTCTTTATGTAAATTTATGTACACTTTAACCTGACATTCCTTGGAAAAGAAAATTAATCAACTCTAAACTCCCCCCCGATTTTAATTTCCTAATTACCATCCAACAACTGAAATATTTGTCGATTAGTGTATTATAAAAAATAAAGTATTGGTTGAATCTCCATTAAGGAAATACTCCATCTTACATACTGAGTTTATATGTGATTTAAAAAGGCTGAATCAAAAAATATATCTTTACAACATTAGGTCTCTTTCACGCATTTCTAAAACAGTTTCACAGTATGATCTCTCACTACCCGAGAATTTACTGAGCCATTTTTAGTAGTACATTAAAATTATTAACTTGTGTTATGTAAAATATGCATATTCGCTTTCTGGTATTCTCGCTAGTAGCTGGTCAGCTAACACAAAGACTGGAAAGCAGCTGTTTGTTGTAGCTTTATATTTAACAGACAAAACTTGCCACCAGAGAGCAAATGAGCATATTTTCAAAAATGCTGAATTATTGCTGCAAGATTCATGTGTAATTTAAGACTGCGAAAAAACTTTTTTTTTTTTTGTTCCACAGCAGAAGGAAAAGCACAAGTTTTACCAGTCAAAATGATATATCTGGACCCTGGAACTGACATTAACAAACGGAATGCAGTCATAATTCATGCTATTATTAACACCTGTGTTGTTCCAATCATAACAAAATTGATACTTTTTCTGCACTTAAACTAAGACTTGGAACCTAAGACTCCTTTTTTTTCTTAACCACACCTGACATAACACCACCTTTCTACAACTGAAATGCATGTATTACCAGTCTCTACTTCAAAATAACTACAAAGGTATGTATTCATAAGTCATAATCCCAAACCATAACAATATTCAACTCAGTCTGAATTCTGACTGTTGATTAATTTTCTGTTAACATTTCAAATGACTCTAATTTGTGACATTTTATCATTTTGATATTTTAGTTATTTTTTCCTCATATAGGCAGACAGACAACTCACTAAACAACTTCCTAACTGGATCAAGTTAGTAGTACTACATACAATGTGCAATACTTTGGTAGTCTAATAAACAAAAAACCAAAAAAAAAAAACAGGCTCCATTATATAGTGCAATCAGGATAAAGAACAAGAAAGGATTTCATTTCTTATACAAGAAAAAAAAAAGACTGAGGGGGTTTCAGACTGTGGGCTTGTGAAGTTTGTGAAATTCTAGTTGTATGCACAGTTACAACAACAACTTATGCACAGTTTGTGCATGTGTAGGAAAGCTTTGTAGGTATAGTTTTCTTTTGTGCTCAAAGTTCCCACAATGCGAATAACACGCGTCACATCAAGTTTCAAATCTTACTGGCCCTTAGTGCCCATATAAGACAATGACAGCGTAATTACAAAGTCCACAGTTTGCCTATGTCTGCACTCATTTCCTGTCATCCCTCTGATGTCCCTCTCAAATAATGGCAAAAATGACAAAAATACACTTTCAACTGAGCCTACCTGGGAAGAGAAAAACAAAATGCACTGTAAAGGTTCAAAGTCAAAAATACAGTGTCAAAAACATCACTGATAATTTCTTGATATGATATAACTAGTTGATATTTGACAGACGCTCAGCACATAAACCTCTGCGCATCCACTAGAACATGTTCACAGACAACATGGTTGAAAATTCATACTGTGGGATCTCTTCAAGCGACTGGTTTGGTCCTAGTAAGTGAATGGTCAACCTCCTCAGTTTATACCCCTCTCTCTCTCTCTCTCTCTCTCTCTCTCACACACACACTTAAAATACACAACTTTGACCAATTATCTTCAACTCAAACACAGAAGCATGACATTAGCTTTCTGTTTTTTAAAAGAAAAAAAAAAGAGAGAGAAAGGAAATCATGATTCATTGCAAATATTAGCATTAACATTATTAATTTTCTGACTAAATGCTCAGGCGGACAATCATAGCAGCAGAGCACCTTGCATTGCTCTTTTTCTGCATGTGCGATCAAGTCTTTAGTTCCTTCTAAGCTGGTAAACAGCACACACGGGCTCATTTTGTGAGGCACAGAAGGCTTAGCCACCGTCAACTCTTCTCATCATCATCATCAGTGTTTTCAGTACATTCACTTTCCAAGTGCATGGATCTCAGCTGCTCCTCAAAGTTCAGAAATTTGTGATTGCAATCCTTCTCCAACATTTTCTTCCAAATTTTAACTAGAAGAAGAAATACATAAAGATAATTATTTAATTTTTCTTTGACTTTAACTGCATCCTGTAACTACATACAATCAGGTCCATATATGTTGGAACAAGTATTCTGGCATTTGGCCTCTGTACAGCACCACACTGACTTTGAAATGAGACACTCAAGATGTTACATTTTCATTTGGTAGCTGTTCACTGAAAAACTCAAGTCCACAGTGTCTTTGCAAGTGAAAGAGGCCAACATTAGACTGAAAAGAACAAAATAAACCCATCAAAATATCAAAAACACTGAGTGGCCAAAACAACAGTTTGGAACATTCTTCAAAAGAAGGAATTAACAAGATAGGCAAGATAAAAACAAAAACAAAAGAAAACTGCCCTTTCTGGAATAATTTTGGATTCTATGGACTGAGGAAACCAAGATTAACTTGTACCAGAATGATGGGAAGAGAAAAGTATGGAGAAGTAAAGGAACAGCTCATGATGTGAAGCATAGCCACATCACCTGAGAGGGAAAAATGCCAAGAAATTTAGACTTGTTCCAATATATATGGACCTAACTGTATGCCCTGAAGTAGACTCTACTGGTGAAGTCAGAAAATTACCCCCTTTTGATTGTGAGATCATTTATCACAAACATCAGGTCAGGACAGTAACTTACTGTATTCTGGTTCCTCTGACGGTGTGACATCAGGACTGGGCTCAGCCTCCTCAGCCGGGCTGCTGTCCTGCAGCTCCTCCTCAGTGTTCACCCCCTGCTCCGCCTCTGCCTGGCCTGTCTGCTCTAAGCTTGACACCATCACCTCATAGGCTCTCCTGGCCTCAGAGGACAACTCGATCATCTTGTGATAGAAGTCCTGTGGGCAGAGAAAGAATATATAAAGAATAAAAATAATGTTAAAGTTCATCTCAAAAGCGGTCTTTTAGTGATTAGTATGGATGTGGCTGAATAGAAATCTGACCTGTGCACCATCATAGTTGAAGATGCCCACCAGGCTGACAGGCACTGCCTTGTTCACACAGCGCCCCAAAGCTTTCCTAGAAAGGGCAAACACGAATGGCACCCCCTGTTCACGACAAGCGTCGATGATGTTGTAAAGAGCTTCATCCAGGCCTCCTGCGAAAGGTGACATTTTACTATAAATGTCAAATCACAGTTTCATTTTTAGCAGCTGGTCAGACTACGCACACATCCAGCTAGATAGAGATATAAAGGTTATATATTTTTTTTTCCATTATGATGACGTGTTCACACCAAGGTGCCATTTTCCCACTAAAAAAACAGACCAAGGATGCTCTCAACAGTGGACTAATCTGAGCACGTTGGCCCTGTGTTTAAAAGCAGATGAGAAAAACTGAGATTTAACATAAGCTTATTCAGAAAGGACAATTGCTCAGATTAAAACAAAACAAACATGATCACCGTGGGCTCTACAAAAGTGATGACTGTTTCTGACACTTTCATTTCATTGACTAACAAATTGAGTGTATAATTAGAAGATTAACTAAAAATGAAAATAATGCTAAATGACAGCCCTAGTTTTCAGATTTATAGATTTAAAATGTGACCTATATATAAAATATTAATTAATTAATTAACACAAAACAATTCCAGTAACAGGCAGCAGTTTATGCACCATTTTAATTCACCAGATGTCACAAAGAGCTTAGAAAGACTGACTGCAAGTATTATTAGACTGCAAATCAACTGCACCTTATGAATACTGACAGGGATCAGGGATCAACTGAAAGCAAGCCAAGACTAAGACCACTTGTTTTTATCACACATTCAAGTGGGATCGCTGTCTTCACATATGCCCAAATGAATTGATCTTTGGAGGAGGAGGAGGAGGAGGAGGAGGAGGGGTTGAAACAACATGCTCCTAATGAAGGAGGTGTGAATACACCCCAAGTCTCCATAAAATAAGCTCCTGACAACATCCTAATATCACATTCTGAAGCGGTCACAAGCACACAGTACCTTTGGACTGGATACGTTCACAGTTGGGCGAGATGACAACACACTTGATCTTCCTGAGTTTGAGGTGCTTCAGGACCTCTCTGAGCCCCATCACAATCCGTCTTTTCATGCGGGCCTTCATGGGATCCTTCTGGTACAGGCGATCCTGGAAACGAACCAGCTCCTTCAGCAGAACCGTCACACACTCGTCCACGTCTTTGCTCAGCATCTGGTTGCAATAGCTGAGATGTGCAACGATACACATTTCAAATCAACAAAAATGGGAGAGAAACAGTGACTGAACTCTGTGAGATTAAACATGTTCTCTTATTTCTCACCCACACACTGAGGACACTAAGACAATCAACAAATATTACAGCTGGTGACTGGGTATGCAGTGAAACGTTATGCTTTTACAGTCTTACTCTCTGAACTTTCTGCTGTGGATTTTGGGTCGATTGACTGAGCAGGGTGGAGGTGAGGAGGTTTGCTGCTCTATGGTCTTATCGTTGTAGGTCTCTTCATCATCCTCTTTCAACATCTTGTTTGTACCATTTAACTCTGTCTGATCATCAACTTCCTCTGTAGGACTCCCAGCCTCATCTGAGGATCCAGAGGCACAAAATTCAGATCAAATATTGGCTATAATCAAAGATTTTCTTAATCTGTGATTACTTACAGAGGAAATCTATTGGATTCTACTGTAGTGTGTGTTTGCTCCCACCTGTGGCATTTATTTTATACTGCTCTTCCTCTGCAGCATCATTAGCAGGCTCAAAGTCATTTTCAGGCAGCAGCCCCCTCTCCTCCAACAAACGTCTTTGTTTCCTCTCCTCCCTTTCTTTCAGAATGATCTGAGGATCAGACAAAAACAATCTAACAACGTTGCACTGCTGAAATATCTTCTTGGATAATTATTATTAGTCTCAACAAGTGAGTGGACTTACCTTCTTGAGAGGAGTGGGTTTCTTGGCTTTGGGCACCTCTCTCTGCTTGCCTTTCTTCACCAAAGGGCTGGTGGAGTCCAGTGGATTGTGAGCAATTTTATCCTGCTGCCAGGGTGGCTTCTTTTGGACTAATGGTTGCTTCTGAACAACAGGCAGTCCTCCTCCAACTGCAAAGAAACCATTTTAACTAATTTATTCTAGGCTTGGTTTTAGGACCCTGCACAAACAGGATAAGTGAGCATAGTATCACAAATGCCTTTTTTTGTGTCATGCGCAAATATATACTTTTTCTAATCTTCACTAAAGAAAGATAGTGAAATGAGGAATCAGTTGTAGCAGAGGCAAAGATGCTGACAATAACTCACCTGAAAGAATGATGGGTTTGGCGTCCTGCTTAGCTTTTTGAGACTGTTGCTTTTTTTCCAGGGCAGCCAACATGTTTCCTATGTCCAGCTGAACAGGAACTTTGCTCTTCTTCCCAGACAGTTTTTCAGCTTTCTAGAAACCAAGAGAACAAGCACAGGGGTACAAATGTTCGGTTCTCTACTATTTTCTCCAGGACAATATCATCCATCATCCAAGTAAAATACAAACCTGTCCTTTTTTAGCTGTCTCCGTGGGCTGAGGTTTTGGTGCAGGTGGTTTTTCCTTGCTTTGGTCAGTCTGATTCTGAACACCTTCTCTTTGGTTTTCCTGAGAAAAACACACCATAAATTCTATAAATTACATTTAATCAGATTTATTTTAATTACGCTCAACAAAAACATGTAGAAAGGGGCATCCATGGCCTAGAGGTTGGTGGAGAAGGGTCATAGGTTCGATTCCCCTACCGGACGGGGAGGAAAAATTTGGGTGTGGTGGAGTGATTAATGTGACCAATGCTCCCCACCCATTAGCTGGCTGATGTGTCCTTGATGCTGCCCACTGCTCCTGTGTGTGTTTCACTGCATGTAATTTGCCGGGTGTTGCATGTGTGTGTTCAACTAAGGATGGGTCAAATGCAGAAGACGAATTCAGTGTGTGTATGTAAAAATATATATACTGTCAATAAAGCTGATTCTTCTTCTTCTTAGAAATGTGTATATGTGTATCCACACCAGCAATTTAGCAAATTCTAAAGACACTATATCATGATTATTACGTGAAAACATCTGGGAGGAGAATAAATGATGATATGTACCTCATTGCATAGTTTTCCTGCATTACTGCTTGTTATCTTTCTATCAATTCCAGTGCAAGCAAGAGTCAAGCCTGGAAACTCTTTTTCATCCTGACAAGATAAAAAAAAACATCAAAAAATTACTTTCCATCCATAAAATTAAATAAAAACAATGAGTGTTCAAAACATAAAATACAAATACGATTTTTATTTACCTCAAATTTTGGAGGCTCCTGATAAATTGCTGGCTCTTCCGATTCAGAATCTGCATCTTCACCGGCACCTTTAGTCTTCTTCTTCTTTTTCTTCCGCTTTTTCTTTCCCGGCGTTCCTTCTTCGTGCTGTGCAGCAATTTCCTCCATCTGGCAAAAACACAGAGTGAAGCGACACAAAACAACATTTAACCAACAAGAATGCAATTTGACACCTTTATCACAGTCAAACTGGTCAAAAACTGAGCTGAACAGTGATGACAGTAAAGCATACAAATACAAGTACATTCATGTACTGACATTTCCATCACGTGTCACTGTAATTCATATGATTAATAAACAAACACGTCTCCAATTCAGTTTAAAAAAAAAAAAACGGATGGATGGACTAATCACTGAACAGTAAGGATTAAACAGCGTCCTCTGTGCACAATTCACTGCTGCACCAATCTCATTTTCTTTTAGTCTGTACATGTAATATCTCCTAACAACCTGCGATCGCACTCAAAAAAGCTGCTGTAAATAAAATGTAAGATTTTTTGATTCCTTCTCAGGCCTTTCTTGGCAAAGCTAAAGTCAACACATTGTTAGACTTTTCAACACTTGCAGAAAGCCTGTAAAAATCAAGGTGCAGAGGGACGAAGTACAACATGTCATCCAACCTGCGTGTGGCTGCTGCTGATTGTCTCCTCTTTAGGGACGGGTTTCTTTGGAGGCTGAGAGGCGACAGTAGCCCAGGAAGTCACCACCGTTTGACCTTTTCACAAAACATAAATGAATAAGTCAGTGAATCAATATCCCATATGTTATTGACACTGCTTTATAATATCACTGAAAAGCTGTTTACGGGGACTTTGACGTACCTGACGAAGCAGCAGAGGAATCTGGCTTAGAATTAGTGGCTACTTGCTGGGGTTCAGGCTGCGTAAGGGATCCTCTCCTGCCAGACTAATTAATATAAAATTACAGTAGCACCAAATACATGAGAAGCATTCACTGTAAACTGACACCACAAACAACATCACATTTCAGTGAGCTCACCTTCCTAGAAAACGCAGATGTTTGCGTTAGAGGGATTGAAGATGGAGGCATGGGACCCCAGCACACTCTCTGAACAAGAGGGGGGGCTGCTTTGCCCAGGGAAACACCAGCTAACTCTGGGAAATCAGTCATCTTCACTTCAAATGGAACCATGTTTGTCTGTGCTGGTTGTGACTTTCCTGCAGAGTTCGGGGCAGATCGGGCACCTCTGTGACCTGTGATCCAATTACAAGCAGAATGTGGTTAAAGAGGATTAAAAGCGAGGGAAATGAAGTGTACGCATAAGTTTACGTTCAGAAACATGATAGGATCAGTGAGTGGAGCTGCTATGGATGATTCAGGAAAAGGTTAGCAGTGTTGATAGCAACCTTTTTTCTGCGTATCCAGTGAATTCGTGCCCATACCTCTGCCTTTAGCAGGAGAGCCATTGTTGCTTTTTGATGTCTGTGGAGATGGATGAAAAAGACATCAGTGGACTGAATTTCTTTAAGAAAGTTTGTAATCAAAATGAAGCCAACCTCTCTAACATGACGGTTGCTTCTGTAGCCATGACTCCTTGACGCTTCTCCTTTTCCTGCAGAAACTCCATACGTATTTGATGGATTCTCCTTTGGGCTCACACTTGACCGATTCCTTAACAAAATTCAAAGATTTACACAAATAAGGGGCTTGACATTGGTGCACCAGGCCATAGAGTCAAGTGGTTGATTAGACATAAAAACCTAAACAGGATGGCACTATTCTCCTACCCTCTTAAACTACTGTGGTCGGACAGCTTTGAGTTTGGTAACATCAGAGGTGGTGATGAGGCTGCGTGCAGCTCAGCAGACTCCTTCCCCGCTCTCCTCTGTTGTTTATGGTCGACAGACCGGACAGCAGACGCCGGTTTGCTCTCCTGAGGAAAGGTACAGCTCGCCTGTGATCAACAGTCTGCTGGATTACGACCTTTGACAGTCACGTTACTGGCTGTAGTTCAAGTGAAGCCATGTATTGCCACAGTTAGCCAGACAACATAAGCGTTATCTAATCAATGTACCCAAGTTTTAGACTCGTGCTTCACTCAGGGGAACTGTGATTAACTCTACTTTTGAATCCTGTCTAGTATATAGCATGAGGATAAAGAAAACAGCTCAAATTAGTAGCTCGGTTAGCATAGCTCATGTTACATAGTCGTAACCCGTCTAAACTTAATGTGTTCGATTTTTTATAATACCGATCAGCGTATAGTTGTGGTTAACACAACCGTTAACTCCTGAGTGTCATCTACACAATTACAACAGCTAGCTAAAGTTTGCTAAAAGTTAGCTTACGTTCAGCTAGACTATGCATCTGCGCACGGTAGCGTGGCTGGCTAGCTTGCTAGCTAGCTAAAACCATTACTATTCGTAACCCACCTTGTCCATCTTCAGGTTTTCCTAAACGCAGTCACATGTCATCACGTCCACTCGATCTTGCATGTGTCGTCAGACCCCCTGCTATCACAGTGTTGCATTTATCAACCGCAACAGTGAGTTGGCTATCCAGGCTGACCAACCTGTTAGATAGCATGTCAGCAGCAGCTAGTTGAGCCTGATTGAAACAGCTGATGTTTACAGTGGGTGCAGTGAGGAGAGCTTCCAGCGACATCTTGTGGCGCATAGCGGAACAGAACTACTTCACAACCAAACATTTCAACAGTATGCCGACATGAAAACTGAGTGCAGAGGGTTGATTCAGTCTGATATCAGGCAAGGATTAGTTTTATTGTTAGGCAGATGCATTTGTAAAAATGAATCTTATCATACATTTTACAATGTATGTTAAATTTATAAAATAAAAATACTAAAGGTAGGTCAGTGCTTGGGGACCGTAAATGCACTTTGTTAATTTGTACCACTGAAGTAAAATTTGTCAGAAACGTTTTTGTACAATAAATAATAAATAATATCCAGCCAGATGTTTCCTTTCTCCTTTATTCTTTTTTTTAACTTACAATACAGACCATATAAATTTTTAAAGTGAGCTAAAATAAATTGCTACTTTGCAAAATACAAAATCTGAATGACTTATAAAATACTGCATTAGAAAATGATATCTTTGTTCCACAAGCACAAGTGTTATTTGTAACGCACCCTAACCTGTGCATTTTACAATATGCACAAGTCTACATATAAGCTCATTATGTCCACTCATTCGTACAGTGATGTCCCTGTTTTGGCACATTTGACATTTTATATCATTATTTTATTTTGTAATGATCCTTTATGAACCATGCTGAAAGTATACATCTCCCTGTTGTTTTTGTTGTTCGTGTAAGAGTAATAAGTCAGTGCTTGTTTTCCCCTCAGATGTAAACAATATAGCATCCACTGAAACTATTACACATAAATTGTCCTTTTCAAGTCTTTGTGTCTCTCACTCCTCCTTTAGTCTTCCAGCTGTTCTCAGGAGAGCCAGAGGGACAATGAAAGAAGCTGATGTGAGGACAAAACAGGTTTGAGCTCCTGCTATCCAGTAAACTGTGAAAAAAACACAATGGTAGCAAACAGTGTTTTTATCAAACAAAATTATTTACACACTACATTAGGGTATAAAAGTATGTTTCTGAGCTATTTTATGTTCAGAATAAGATAACTGAGGCATTCAAATAGTATTTTTCAGAAATTTTAGTGAATTGTGTGTGCTGGCTAATGTTTCATAAATTTTAGGAAAACAAATTTAAGGTTTTAGCAGCATTTGGAGCCATTTCTGCCATTTACCAGAGGATGACACAACTGGTCCCAGTGCTCTTGCCAAAGCGCCCAAACTGCGCAGGATCCCCATAACTGTGCCCTTCTGATTGGCTGAGCCTGGAGGAATATCAACGACAGATAATCAGCAACAGTGTGCAAATGATAGCATAAAAACAAAATACTTTATGAGTTTCCATAAATAAAAATGAATAAGAGATTCACCATGGTCAGAAACAAGCGTCGACAGGCATGGAACTACTATTGCAGCCGCTGTAAAGACAGGAATGACATAAAATGTAAACACATAATACACTACATTTAACATACATACACAAATAGATCCTTTACATGTAGATACATTTCATGTTTTAGGTACATTTTCACACCATGCACTGTGTCTGTGGATATTATCCTGTTGCCATGTATGTTTGGTGTTGTGTTTTTTTAACCTTTGTTTAATTAGGACGGCTCTTGAGATACATTATGGCTTGCTAAGATGGCAGTGCAAAGTTGTTAACTTATAGCAACATAAAGAGTTCAGTAAATGCAACCATATTTTGCTATTGCCATTGCGGTGAATGTACACACAACATCTATACTGTTGAAAATCGGATTACCAAAGAACCACCTGCAGTAAAAACATTAAGTGATTTAAACATTTATTGTTTTGTTTTACTCCAAGGGACTCTGACACACAGAATATGCATGAACTCCAGGAGTTAAGGAGTCCCTTTGGTTCTTAAAGCAGATATTTTGTACAACAAGTTTACACTATTTATTTATCATTATTATTATTAGTTATATAGTTTTTTACTTATTTTTTTTAACTGTGCATAAGAATTCTTTGTTTATATATATATATTACTTCCTGTTGGGACTTTACTCATATGCATTATGCCATTGTTTATCTGTTAAGTTTCATTTCACATTTTCCTGGATACAATAAAGGGATCAGCTTTTGTTAACATGGCATGCAGAGTTAAATGAGCTCACCAAATGAGTATAACCCCAAGCCGACGTAAAGCACTGTTACGTCCCATGAGATCCCGATGAGAATAAACGCTGGGATTAATGCTATGATTGCCTAAAAACAAGAAACACAGTTCATTAAAGAAGGCAAACACGTTGAGGTGCATCATGTGTCTCCAGCAGCCCAAAGAGTAAATCATTGTTATTTGTCATTTGAATAGAAAGCACTCCTACCATACGGACAGCCTTGATATGGTGCCCAGGTTTGATTCTGCGAGCATAACCCCCCTGGATCAAAGCCATGATGACACCAATGAAGAAGAACATCTTTCCCTGCTGCATGCTAGTAAAACAAAGGTAAAAATCACAGTGCTGTTGTTCAGGAGTGTTTATTTTCACTGACAGAGTGCACAGCTTTGAGTTCATACCTTGTAAAGTGGAAGCGTTGATGAGTCAGAAAGCTCAACGTGAACTCCAGACCAGAGAACAGGAAGAGGTAGCAGAAATAAACCAGGCCCAACATTTGAAGCTTCTGCATTCCTGTTAAGACATTTCCACCCTCTATCAGCGTGCAAAAGTTCAATCTTGCTTTACACATGGGTCAAATGGGTGTAAGCTTCTGCCTCACAGAGGGCTCTGGTATGTTATGTGCAGCACTCACTTTCTTTTGAAGGGGGATCTTTTGTTCTGCTAACAGCTGAAAAGTGGAACAAAGATAATGGGTTCAGAAGGTCGCTGGAGTCCCCGAACCCCGAAGAAGAAGCCTACAATGAAATAAGAAAACTTTTATCTGTCAAATAGAATATTAGGGCTATGAGAAACTTGAAAAACAAAACCATTTTTTTAAACATATACCAATTCGAGTGAGGTGATGTTAAAACCATTCATTTTTATGTTGAACGATGAATGGATGTACTCCAGGTTTTATAATTTTCTCACTTGAAACACATTGTGTTTTGTATTTTGTGTGAGCTTCTGAGTTGAACTGACATATTTAATAAACATATTCGTATGTTGTTTCAATGTCCCTTCAGACTCACAGTCCAAACACACGAGTATTCTCACTTATGCTGTCTGAGACCAATTTACACCATTAACAGTATTTTTAGTTTGTAGAATTTGCAGCATAACTTCGCCCAACTTCAGCCTGACAGGAGGGCCAATTAGCCACTGAAAACACCTGTGAAACCTCACAGACATTTGCTGGGGCCTAAAAAACCTCCAAAACGTTACGTGATTCAGTGTGTCAGTTGGCAGTGTGAATGTTCCTTAGCCAACCTTAACGTCCTTTGTGAGCGTCTCTGGCAGCATGAGCCAAATGAAAAGCAGATCCGCAGCACTGAAGGTCAAGGCGAGCAGCGCTGGAGTTTGGTAGAAGACACTTTCTGTTGTTCTAGAGCTGATGGCCAAGTAGGCACCCATCAGAGGACCCACGGTGAAGCCCAAGGAGAAGGCAATGCCGATCATAGCCTGGTGATGATAAAATTACAATTTTTAAAAAAATGTAGGACATTTATCTGAAAGTCTTATCATGTTTGGCAATTTAAAAAAGCACAAACTGGCTGATAAGCAACATTATAGAAGAGAAAAATGTGAGGGTCCTGAAAAAGGATTCATGAACATCGGTGTAAAATTGGAAGGACAGAGGGGTCAGAAAACTTGAAGAGCCTGTTTTCATTAAATCACCTTATGGTGTTTTTTGATTGTGGCCAAAGAAAGTGTGTGCTTACCATTCCTCGGTTGCGTGCTTTTGGGCAAGGCAAGTCGGCCACGATGGCGGTGCAGAGGCTGACGTTGCCCTTACAAATGCCCCCAATTACTCGAAACAAAAGGAACAGGCTGAAGCTCCGGGAAACTGCCCAGACTGCATAAGAGGACATCAGCCCTAACTGGAACATAAGGTACCCAATTAGAACCAATTGAATCAGCGCTGACGGCAGGGCTGCACGGTTTCTAACGCAAGTGCTGTGCCAAGTGAATGACTCAACATTAAACAAGCACGAGTGATATTATACTGATGATCTTTTTCTGTACAGCCTCCAGTGTGAAAGGATACTCAGGTTCACACCGTCAACTCATAAAAAGTTGGTTTAACGTGGCATTTTACTCACAGTGGTGAGAATGAGCAAGGGTCGTCTGCCATGGCAGTCTGACAGAGCTCCTGTTATAGGCGACAACAGGAACTGCAGCAGAGAGAACAGCGACCCGATCAGACCTGAAAGGCAAATTGAGGAGCACCCCTATGAATGTGTCTTTGCATTATTAAAATCGTGTGTTTAATTGATCATAATGTCACGAAAAGTAACGCTCCACAAAAGCTACGCTGAATGCGAAGTCAGCTCGATTTACCTCCAAACAGGACACTGTTGTATTTCTTTTCCATAGGAATCCCCACAGCCTCCCTGAACCAGTCCACAACACTCTGCAGGGACTGATACACGACATCCTGTACGAAGGAAAAAGTCCAACATCACACTGAGACAATACAAACAAGAATAAAGCCGTCAGTGGCATGAGTCAGCACACAGTCACACAAAGACCGTGCCTGTTAATCTAATCGGATTTTTATGAAACACATTATTCAGACAAAGCACCCTTTTGTAATGACAGACACATCTCATCTTTTTTTTGTTTACTCTTTCTTTTACTGCAATAGAAGCAGTTTTTACTGTTTGAAAGGATAAAAAAAAAAAATTGATGAAACCGATCTACAACTGCCTTGCCAAGACAATGTCTGACGCCTTTATTTTACAAACTAGTGTGGCGATTGAAATTGATGAAAATCTAATCAAAAGTGATTATTATTTCTCCAATGTAGATGTGAGATGTAACTCAAATGAGCAGTAAATACTGGGCGAAACAAATGAAAACAAACTTTGTAACTGACCCCCGTTTGTGCATAATGGTCCAAAATGGAAGGCAACAGAGGTAGAATCAGTGTAAATCCCAGCAGGTCCAGCAGCAGGATGATAAAAACGCTGTTGATGACCTTTGAAGAGAAGGCGCCGCCGTCCTCTGCAGATTTGTTTACAGCTGACATTCCTCCTGGTGAATGTAGTGTCTCTTCTGTTCCTGTTTGGAAGTAAAACACATACAATATGTTGGAAGAGCGGTGCTGACATGAACAAAATAGCAGTGCTTTACACAGTGAATTAAACATGCCGATAAATATGGCTTCTAATCTCAAGGAGGAAGTGCCACAGTTACAACAAACAGGTGCAGTTTGCCAGTAATTTCCTCAAGAGTTTCCTGGAAAGAAAGTTTTTGGAAGCTAAGTACAGGGTATTGAAGACAGGTATTGAAGTTTAAGTGGTATTTGTACATTTCCAGTAAATGTCCCATCCATTATTTATGGGTTTATTAGTGCAAGCTTTATTCTGCAAATATGTTGAATTGTATGCTGGATCATAGACTGGAAGTGTTTCAACTGAATTTCTCCAATTTCCCTATAATTGGTAGGCTACCGCATAGAGTTTTTTTCCAGGAAATTTGGGATGAAAATTATAAGAAACCCTGGAAGCTGTAAAAGACAGCAACAACGCAAACATTAAGTTACATCTGTCTACAAACACTGACAGGGTGCGAAGTTAAATATCATATCTAAAATATATTAGTATGGCAAAAGTGACACCCACCACATACCACATGTAAACAAATACATATTTACAGAGTAAAAGCATGCCAGTAATAGTGCGGTCCAAGTCTCCATTTAACATTTTTGTAACCAAAAATGAAAAAAACAAAGACAGAAAAAAGGAAGGAGGAAACGACAACTACAAATGCTCATGTCAAAGCTGAACCCAGTCTGCATGAAGCCCTCAGGAAATGTATGCAAACATTTTATAACTGTAATTACCTCTAAAAACTGTTAGTCCCGTTGTATTAAAAACACATTTCATACAGATTGTTTTGCTTCAGCACAGTATGATATCGATCCAGCGGGACTAACCAATATTATCAGCATCACCTCTTGTCGTCATAAGCACTGTGTTTAACCGAGCGAAAAGAAACCTTCCTACTGCTTCTACACTTACTGTTTTCGCAAATCAAAACGGCAGGTCACACCGAAGACTTACCCGACTCGATCAGGTCCACCGTCCCTCTCTGTCATCAGCCCATTATTACAGCTCCACACCAGGAAGCGGTGTCCTCTTACAATCACAAGAATGTGTCGTAACCAGCGCGCGCAACGAAAATGCTGCCTTCAGTTGATTCTCAGAAGCTCGGATATCAGCATCCCTCACAAATAATCTAACAACTAACAAGGCGGCAGATTTGTTTATTTTAGTTCCACGCTCGTTCAGAAGTTATTGGCCCCGTGTGCGACCTCAGCTCCTCGTCTGTGGCTTCGTTTTTTTGTTTTTTTTTGCAATCGCCTTATTCTTATGCAGTAGCTTAGTACAGGACACAGGAACACACATCAGGTGTAGCAATCATACTTTTAGTTTATTAATAAAACTGTGGGTTATATTCGACAAATGGCAGAAAGTAAAAACAACTTTACTGACACAGAAGACGAAACTAAACACTGTTAATATTGCATTTGATTACTTGTGGAGTCACGTACCTTTTCATTGGAAAGGTACACAACTCACAGGTACCCAACAGCACCTGAAGGCAGCACAACCATTTCCACAGTGAGTGGTATTGAGGTTGGTCCAGGTCTTCGTCTCCAGTTCACAGTCTTAAGTTTTTTTGTATGATTTTGACCTTTGACAACAAATAACTAGCTGTCCCATAAAACATTTAATTATAAAGAGTTTAAAATCTAAAAACAAAACAGAGAACAGAAAAAAAATAACATTTAGAAAGGGGTTGTTCAGAAATACAAAGTATGGTTCATAACATTTATATTCCGTGTCGAATAATGTGACGCTGCAGTTCAGAGCTGTTCATGAGGTTTCGTCCACAAAACTCACAGACAAACAGATTCTCTTCTGTACCTGCTCCATCCATGACTGTGAGTGCACCTGATAAACAACAGAAATAGAAACTTAGGCTGATGTCACAAGTCATTTCCAAAACGTACCTGGGCACCATTCATAACTACTATGAAACAATTAGTGAAAAATGCCGATCATACTTTCCAAGAACACATAATGACATCTTAAAGCTGCTTGTTTTGGGCTTAAAAACCTCAAAGATATTCAACTGATCACTTTATCAATTTATCATCAAAATCAGACAGTAAATCGGGACTTCCAGGCATTTGAAAAAGCAAAACCAGTAACACTCTTGTTTGACAGCTTTAATAACTTCAGTGAGTGATTATAAAACTGATCAAAAGGGGGTTGTAGCACCCAATGTTGTAATAATTTCCTGATCAGCTGTTGTGCAAGTACATCAGACCGGAATGGATTTTAGATTAGACACCATCAAATGTTATTACAGTGTCTAAATAATCAAATCCTTGCATATTCACAGCCGAGAGGGGAACATTAGTGAAATCTACCATACCAGTCCCATTATGTAGGAATGCAGTCTGTTGTTTAACACATGTAAACATGAAAAAAAGGCCGGTTAGTTTCAGCTCTCACATGTTCCATTTAATACAGTAAGGAAGAGCCAGCAGATTCACATCAGCTGATACACTCGCACAGACATGGGAAGCAGTCACGCTATCGTTTTCCAATCGATGCAGGGAGCAAATATGAAGAAGCTGCTGCTTTTACGCCCCCCCCCGTCACAAATATCAAATTCATGATTAATCGGTAACGGTTCTGACATACATCAACCCAGACTGACGTGTGCCAGGACATTGCTGGAGTAGAGACTTGCACAGACAACATTGGGTGCAGATATTAACCATGCATCAAAGCTTTTGTTCTATTCAATATGTTCAGAATAATTCATTTAGCTTCAGTGCAGGTAATCTTACCTTTGGGCACATGTAGATTCTCATCTTCCTTCATCTCGTCGCCCTCCTGGTGTTCCGGATGGGCGCGCCGGTTCTTATCATCCTCTGCGATCGTCTCACCTTCTCTGTCCTGCTGTTGCTCAAGATTCTGATCTTCCTCCTTGCAACAACTGAGAGGGTTCATTTCCTCTTTCAGACATTCATTCTCAAGGAATGGCATTTCGCCATAGGTGTCTCTCACCTCCTCGCTGCTTTTTGGATTTTGCACTTGTTTCTCTTTGCAGTTTGTAAATGATACACCTAAGATCCCCTTATGGTTTATCTCAAGTTCTTTACAGCTGGGCCCAAGAGTTAGCAAATACCTTTGAACTGTAAAATGCTCTTGAGTCCTGATGTTACTTGCCTGCTTGTGATTCGTCTTTGCAGGGGTTGAAATTTGCTCTGTATGATCTTGATCATTTTGGTTGTGTGCCGAAGTGATGCTGCCCTCTTTATCTAGCGATAAAAGCTCATTCAGAACATTATTTACAACCTCAGGCTCAGTGCTCTGCTCTGTCTTAATAGGTCTGTCCTGACCTGACTTCTTTTGTATCTTCTGCATGCTGCCATCCTCATCCAGCCATAGGACATGACGTAGTATGTCATCTTCTATCTTAGCCTCGATGTTCAATGTTCTATGCTTTAGCGCCTTAATGGGAAGCTTGTGGGCCTGCGTTTCTTCAGCAATTTTACCAAATGTTACTGAGCTCCCCTCTGCAGACTCGTTTAGTTGTGTGAAGGTCAAAATATTGTCCTCACTATCTTTGATTTTTGGTTGGGTTTGATTCTTATTTGTCTGCATATCTTTCTCTGGATAGCTGCAATACTCGTATTGGACACTGGTATTGTTCCCTTTATCAATTTTTTGTTCTGCTTTATTTTCAATCTCCTCTCCTCTTGGAGTATCTGGTGACAACACAGTCTCTGCATGTTCTTGTCGGTCCTGCTCCTGCTTCTCTTCAACAGTGGTGTTTGGTTTTATATTCTCCTGCTGAAGGTCTATTAGGCAGCACTTGGCAGGGATTTTTTGATTTCCATTCTGCCCTTCATTACAATATGAATCCTCAATCTGTACAATATTAGCTTGTGCCACGTGTGGTTCTTCATTACAGTCCAAAATAAACTCCTCAGTCTTTACATCCTCACTGTCATTGTCGTGGCGCTGCATGTCAGATGTCATAGATTCCTCTTGTTGCATCCTCCCAACCCTTGTCTCTAGCTGATCAAGGCTGATCTGACCCACAAGCTCATGATTCCTCAGAACCTGCAGAAAAGAAACACAAACAAACAAACAAAAGAAATCAAATCAAAATTTCCAGTGCCCCAAGAACTATTTCAGGAGCTTCAGAGAAACCAAGGTCTGAACCAGTTTCTCAGCCACTGTTCCCAGTGTGATACTAACTGCTTTGAAGACAGTACATTCCAAAGAACCAGGAACAACTCGGCTGGAATTTGCAGTGTTGAACAAAGCTCAATGTGAACAGCTTTCTTCACGCACTGAACATGTAAAAACTGGATGGAGTATTTGTTGTGCATTCCCAGTTAAAATGAAAACAGTTCTGCTGAACAAAAAGCAGCATATTTGGAAGCTACAATCATATCAACATGAAGCAAAAAAAAAAAAAAAAAAACAGAAACCAAAAAAAACCACCAAATGAACACTGTTGGTAAACAAGATGCGTGGTTGAAATTAAAAGGACACATCTTAGTTTTAATGTCCCTACACTGTGATAAGTCTATCAGAGTTGAGGGGAGGGGACTGGGCCAGTGTGCAAAAAGGCAACGGCACCAACGCAAGAAAAATCCATCCCAAATGCTGCAACAGTTTTTCAATTTGTTACTGGACTAATTTCACTCATCTTCTTGGCTATGACGTGAATGCGCTGTACAAACTTTTACTTACTAGTCCACCACTGTGTCATACCTGGAATACTCTCTGAGCACCTAAGGGTTCACTGAATAGCATTAAATTACCAGAAGGAATTTTTACATATAATGAAAATGAGCAACATGGACATCTTGTCCAGGATGTCAATGGTTCCCTTTTCTTTTCCAAAATCCAGGACATTCAAAGTGGATGATTTATTATTTAGTCAGAAACAAAGGAATTCCAGTGACCCATATGGCAGTCCAGCTACAAATCCTCACCTGATGCTTATCAGTCAGGTGTGCCTCCAAGTCACTCAGCTGAGTGCAGTCGAAGTAGCACAGCCGACACTTGTAGGGTTTGATTTCGTTGTGCTTCATCATGTGCAAACGCAGGTTTTCAGCACTGCCGCTCGTGAAAGTGCATTTGTGACAGCGGAATACAATGCCTTGAAGATAACGTGACAGCTTCGAGCGACACACCTCTACTGGCACAACACGTTCATCTGAAAACAAAAGAAACAAAAAGACTCATCAGGATAGATGAGGGCATTAAAGGTTATGAACGCAGCATGCTGCCGAGCATCGAACCTACCGCGATGCAAGACAATGTGATCGATCATGTTATTCTTGCTTTTCGTCTGGTAGAGACAGAAAGGGCAACGGAGGTCTTTCTGATGAGTAGGTCCTGACTGGCAGGTAGAGTGACCCGCCTCCATATGCATTTCCAGGGTTTTCCTAACAAAGAAAAAAAAGTGTTCGATACATGTACACTAGTTTTTGCCGACAATCCAAAAATTACAGTCCTGCGACACTAAAACACTCAGTGTCTCAGTCTCAATGTACTGCTTACTCTAGACTAAACTAGACCATGAGTGACCAGCATAGTGATCTGGACACAGCAATGGTTTTTAACTGTTTCCATCCTGGCTGACTTTTTTTTGTGTGTTTATTTCCTCCTGTCCCAGGAAATTCATGTTTGGTCATGCCCTGTCTGCTAAAATTAATTTAACACCAAACAAATCAGTGATAACAGTACATTTCTGTTTTGTGGAAATTATGTGCGAGTCAGTGTTACTGACTTTAAGCGCCTGAATTTGCACTACATCAAATATAATGAAAAGTAGATAAAAAATGAAGAAAATGGTGGTGAAAAAGTTTTCGCAATTCAAAAAACAAACTCCTTTTTCTTACATAAAGAAAAACACTCATGCTGGTTGTAACTTACCTTAAACCGGTGAAAAAGTCACAGTCCTTACACCTGAGAATCTTCTTTCCGTGGCGATTTAGGTAGTGTCGTCGCATACTGGACAGGTGTCCAGTACTGAAATTGCAGACTTCACAGTAAAGCAGACTGTTATCAGGTAAATTATTTTCTTCCACATTCGTTTTAGACTGAGCACCAGCCTGAGCCATCAAGTTATAGTGATTCAACTGCCGCTGCACATCCGGGGGCTCCAAGTACAGTGATTCTGTCAAAGGACAAATAAATCACACTCTTTGTATAGCTACTAATGCTAAAAGGTGCATATTACATTTTGAAAGTTATTACATTATGATTTACAAAACATAACAAGGTTGACTTGCTTTCAGCAATTTCAGGTTCTTCATCAAGTTCGGGCAAATGGTTCAGTTCTTCTGAGGAATAAAGTGGGTCCTCAACGGCCCTCTGAGTGCTCTCTTCATCTCGGTTGTTAGTTTCAGCGGCATCAGTAAGGACATCTGTGCATTCAGCAGCAGCACAGAGATGAAATAAAACATAGAAAACATTGCAAAATCACAATACAAGGTGTGAGTACTCCAGGTCGTAAAGTCGATAATTAGCATAAGGGTAAAACTATCTGCCAGGGGAAAAAGGTTATATGTGACGCATCGTAGTAACATGAAGCACTTACTGAACGTGAGGTAATGGTATGTTATATATACAGGTTACTCACCTTTATGTTTTTTCATAAAATGACTCCTCCACAAGCCCATGACGGTTGTCCGATAAGAACAGAAGCTACACATGAAAGGCCGCAGAGTCCCAGCTTTGTAGAGGATGTATTTGTTAATGCTGTTGAGATTTTTAAGAAAAAAAAAATCCCATTTAGTCACATATAATCACAGTTCTGGACATGAAGTACATATAATTCAGTAATGTATTTTTCATTTATTACCTTAACACTGTACTGCTGAATAAAGTATTAAGTATTAACAATACCGTGATGTATTAATTAGCTTTGTTGCATGTGGAGTTGTTCAAGTGTAAACCCAATTACTAACAATAGTTATTTTTACACAAATTTGAGATTTTTGTGTGGAGTAGTTTGAACTGTGAAGAACAGTATGAAGCAGTAATGAACCTCATTTTTCACATCGCTAAATGCTGACTGACTCTCTGGTCATGTTGGCCCTGATTCTTAAGTCCAAATCACCAAACTTTCTTCTTACTTGTGCTTTAACGCTGAGGTAGTATTCAGTTTCTTGATGGCTGCCAATGCCGCATGGCTCCGCTCATGCGAACGCAAACCTTTCAGGGACATGAATGTCCGTGCACACTGTTTGCACGTCAGTTTGTCTTCTCTTGAGTTCAGTTCTGATGGCTCTAGATCAGCAGATTTTGAAGGGGACGACGGAGGACTTGGTGGCACTGTGAAGGTCTCCACTGGTGTCACATTCCACTGGGCCAGCTCCTCCACAGTTTCTAACATGGGCAGTTCATCTTGCTTACAGAGCTAAAAATTCAACACAGCAACAGTCAATGAATTTTTAACTTAAGAGTGTAGCTAAAACATGTAGCAAATTGTCAAGAGTGTAGAACTACATGTTGGCAGGGTCAACTTACTTCAATGGATGTGGCCTCTCGTGTTGTCGTGATCGCCTTTGTAGCTCTTGCCATCTTTCTCTCCCTCTCTCTGTGGTTTTCCAGATGATGACACAGCTTTCTAATGCCATTCATTTGTTTGTTGCAGAGCGCACACCTGTAGAGCCCTGTAGTCTTCTTTGATGCTTGTGATAAAACAATGAAGTCCTGTATGCAACCCGTGCTATGAAAAGTACTGTAGTGGGCAATAAGGAGCTGAGAGGAGTCAAACACCAAGTCTGGACACATCTTGCATTTGACATGAGCACTTTGCTCAGATTCAGCTTCAGGCAGGATTCTGGCCTTGGTGTTTTTATATTTGTTATACCTCTGTAGCAGCTTGCATGTGGTAAATGAATCCAATTTGTGAGTGTGTTTGTAGTGACAATACAGGTATTTTCGACATGATCCTCTGTAGGGACAAATGTGGCACTTGTACAGCGATGTCTTGTCCTGTACTGACAGCGTGCTCGGTTGACATGTCCCTGGAATGCCCAACTGGTGACTGAAGCCAGCTTCTGTGGTGCTCACCACTGATGTTTTGGTTTTTAAAGACACGGCTTCCAATACTGAGCTTCGAGAACTGTGTTCAGTCTCATTTTCGGTTTCAATTTCATCTGAACGTTCAGAGGCTGTTGCTTCAGCCCGATTGTGTTCCCTCTCACAGTGGATTTTCAGGTTCTTCGACGACACATGTATTTGTGGACATTTTTTACACATGTACCCTCTTACATTTGAACTTCTTCCCAATGTACACCCGACCATGTTGGATACAAGTATTTCTCTGGTTTGAAGTTCATCTGCTCTAGCTACGAGGTCTGGATGTCTCATTTGGCAGTGAGTGAGAGTGCCATGGTAACTAGCGTTCACATAGGGACAACTGGGACACTTGTAGACTAATTTTTGGTTTTCCTTTGTTGTCATACTAGATTTGCATTCCTCAGATGCGTTTTCTGGTTGCTGAGTTAAAGAGCAGTCAGGCACTGGGTTCTTGTGGACCCACTTGTATAGCGGCACATAATATTTTAAGAAGGCTGCCTTTCCATGCTTGGTAGCATAATGATTTCCTAGACGCTTTTTGCTGAAATAAAAACTGGAGCACAGGGCACACTTGTAGAAACAATCCTGAGCCGTCGAAAGAGATGCACTCTTGTTGTGAACCTGCAAGTGCTGACCAAGTGCAAGTTTTGTGGTGCAAGTATAAGAGCAGTACTGGCACCTAATCACTGAATATATCTTCTTACGTAAAAAGGAAGCTTTCGACACTGATCCTTGATTGCTGTGGATCTTATGTCGTTTCTTTTTACTGATAGATGATGCCTTGCTTGTCACAGTGCTTTCCATCATCTCATTATGTTCCTCCTGGCAGTGCTTCTTCAGCTTCTCTGGCGACGCATAGATTTGGGGACATGTTTTACACATGTACCCACAAAGTCGCAAATCAGAACCTTTTCTTTTTACACAGTCCTCCCAGTTCTGTGAATGCGATTCTTCTATGAAAATACTGTCTGCCCTGGATGCAAGGTCAGGATGCCTCATCTGGCAGTGGGTGAGAACTCCTTGATAATTGGTATTCACGTAGGTACAGTGAGGACACCTGAAGACATGCACACGTGCTTGGATTTGCACTTGCTCTTCTAGCTGTTTGTGGGAATTTTTAGTTACATCTTCTTGGTGTTTCATTCCACAGTGAGTGTTGAGACCATGTTGGGTAAGGAACCTTCCAGGGCAGAAAGGGCACTTGAGCTTTTTGGAAGATACTGCTTGATTAGATGAACCAGGGGACTGTTCAAATTCAAGAGGTGCTTGGCTGATATCAAAGGACTCTTCATTTTGGTCTTCCACCTGCCTGTTTGCATTCTGCTTCTTGCTGTTGAGGAGATAGAGAACTGAGCCATTTTCCTTTACAGACCAGGGATGAACAGCACGGCAGTGTCGTGTCATACCCGACAGCGAGCTAGCCTTAAATGAACATGCTCTGCAGGAATACTTCCGGATTTCATTCTGTCCAGATCTTTCAGATAGTAGACTTCCACCAGTGCTATCACCATTACTGCTATCAAGAGTGTGTTTTATTTGATCCTTCTTCTTTTTAGATGAGCAAGTGTCAGGACCAACATATAACCGAGTACTCACATACTCAAGGCTTAGTTTACGTCCTGGGTGTTGTTCCTGGAAGTGTTCATAGAGGTCTGCTGCCTTTTCATGAAAGGAAACGCACAAATCACAGTGATAACCTGCCTGTAAAGTTCCTCGCTTAAAATACATTTTTAAAATATCTGGAGCTGAGCGATTTGACCTGTGGATTTTCCACATATGCCTCCTCAAAAGATACACATATTGAGTGCTGTATCTGCATCTATGGCACTGAAGGGCCCTCTGTGTTTGCGAAGCTCTTATTGAAGGTGGTGCTGAAACGTTCCCAAACATCTTTGTTTTTTTCTTTTTATTTCCTTTAATCCTCAGAGGTGCCTGATTGACTTCTTGGCTTGCAGCGGTTTTTAGGTGTGATTTCTTTGTCTGTGAGAGAACAATTGAAGTATACCTACGGATTTGCTCACTTTTAAACTCAAATCCACTGTGCTGTTTTACGCAATGCCGCAGTACCAGATTCATATTAGGATTTCTGTAGTTGCAGAACTGGCAGAAGAATGCGTTTTCGTCACCCTCATTCATTAAAGGAAGAGGCAAATGAGAAGAAAAGGATAGTTCCTTTGCTTGAGATTTTGATTTTTTAATCTCATCACGAATCAAAGCTGTGTATTCATTAACAGATTCCATGTTGGTTTTAATGTCGTGGTGAACTTTGCATTGATGGTTGATTACTCCTTGCACAGATGGATTTCCATAGTTGCACTTTTCACAGTAAAACAAGTTTTCTGCACATGCATAAGGATTATATTTCATCCCCAAAGCATCTGCTATGCCTTCCTCATCAGTAGATGTAGTTCTGACTGAGGCCTCAGCATCACTTTTAAATTTCTTCTTCTGCACCTCAGCACTGTACCTTAAGATGTTTAAACTGTCTGTTGGTCCATCTGCAGCATGTTTTGCATTATGATGACCAACAACACTTTTGATGTTGCTATTTGAATAACTGCAAAACTGACAGTAAAACAATGCATTTGGTGAAATGCAGGATAAACTGTCCATTCCAGTAAACACTTCCCTGGTATGCTTTGTAGGTGACTTCTTTCCTTTCCTTCTGTCCTCAAAAGATTCCACTTTCTTAGTTTCATCAGACTGGGAATGCATCTTCGAAGCTTTTGCCGTACTTTTAGGATTTTGCAAAGAGAATGAAATCTTCTTTTGCTTCGAAAGCACCACTGTGTTTCTTGTTTCCTTTGAAGAATTTGAGATGTTCTTTTGAGGTGTAGATTTTTCTATTCTTGGCACAGAGCTAATAGACTTATCAGGTGTGCTTTGCAAAGTCGTATGCGACATGACCTGAGCCGACTGTTTGATTTTGTCTATTGTGACTGCTTCATCTGGGTGGCTCTTTTGGTAGTGGACGTGCATAACGACAACTGACTTATGACTAAACTTGCAGTTGTTGCAGTGATACAACACCACGTCTGCTCCGCTGGAGGTGGGATGTTGGGGTGAGGGAACATTTTTGACTTCCTTACATGGTGTACTGGTACCCTCATGGGAAATCTCTTGAGGCATTTCTAAAGTGATCACTTTTTCACATGTATTCAACTGTGATGGTTCCTCTTGACATCTGGTCACTGAATATCTGCAGTACATCAAGGAATTATCCACTTCATGTGTTGGGTGTTTTTCCTTGTAATGTTCTTTCAAGTCCTTCAATGCATTGGAGGTAAACTGACACACAAAACATTTGAAAACCAAACAGAGCTCATTTGACTGCATCCCGAATACATTCAGGGCATCCGGATGATTTTCTGTGTAGTGTTTCTTGAGGTCAGCTACACTAAAAAACTCAACTGGACACTCCAGGCACCGAAAGGTGGCACTCTGATCACTCGGATCCTGAATGTAGCCAGTGTTATATCTTATGTAAGGGTGGTCGTTCTGATAATGGGTAGACACACGTCTGATGCTCCCATCACTGTAGTCACAGTGCTTACACAAATACACTTCTGGGCTTTCTGCATTTCCATTAACAAGATAGGCCTTCTTTTCCTCTTCGTCGTCGCTAAATTCATATGAAACCGCTGCACTGTTTGATGATTGTTGTGTTTGTGCATTTGCGCTCTCTCGAAGCCCTGTTTCTTCTTTGTCCAACTTTGTTTTCTTAGCACAAAAGGTTTTTGTGCTTTCCTTATTGATCCTCTTGCGAGCTTTGTTAGGAACTGTTTCTTTAAACTGTTCTTTAGGGTTTGGTGGTGTCAGGTCTGTAACTAAAAGATGGTTATCTAACAAAAAACAGTCACTCACACGGTTGGACATATCAATCGTGGGCTTTGCAGTGACTTTAAACACACCACTACTGTTTGGGCTGGAGTCCAGGTGAGATTTTTCTAAAATCAGGGTTCCTTTGGTGCTATCTAGAGCCACTGGGATGTCATCTAACTTCACTGTGGGTTCCTCCTTCAATCCAGATGATGCCTCAAAATATTTGGTAATAGTTTGCAAAGGCTTCTTGTATGTTTTCAGATCCTTGTGTGAGTTAAGTGTGCATTTGGTTTTTGAAGAAGGCTTAACTGAGAAAACAGAGGAAATTTCTTTTGCTCCTGCAGCTTCTTTGTCCTGATTTGTCTCCGGGTTTTCAGAAATTATTAGCGCTCCTATCACGTCACGATTATCTGGTTTTATTAGACACTGTTTCTCATGTTTGTTTAAAACATCCTGACTACAAGCTTTAAAATCACAGTGCTGGCATTCAAAATAATTTCCTGAACTGTTGCTATGTTTGTCAGTACTGGCTTCGTTAGTCCCACAAGCTCTAAAGCCAGCAACTTGGAGAGCAACATCTTCATCAAAGCCATGCTCCTTAGTGAGGTGTTGAGACAGGCAGACCTTGGATTTGAAGATGAGTGTACAGTGACTACATTGAACAGACTTGATCTGCGATTCTTGAGTGACGGCTTGATTTGAAATCAAGTGGCCAGTGGTGGAAAAGTTCACTGAATCTGAAGAGGTAAATAATATTGAATACTGGACTTAATATAATAATGCACTACAGTGAAACAACACTTTACATTGTCAGGAAAATGACTGTAATACCTTTTTGCATCTTGCATTTCTCTCTAAGCCCAGATCCTCACATGTAAAGACACAGCTGTGACACACCTGGGGGATTGAAAGCATACGTCATGGTATTGAGCAAGGTACAAAACAAGCGCCACATACAGTATTTATATATAAATATACTACTTTGTTACCACTGATTTCTACCGAGATTTGACACTGAAACACTAACAACAACAACAAATATGACGCTCTTCGATTATAGGCCAGCTAATCCTCTAAACAGACCAACAATGCTTCAACGGCACTAAGCTACTAGCCATTTAGGACCTCGATATTTACTTAACTATCACACGGTTAACTTTACGATCAACAGGAAGGAGACGTAAAACGAGAGCTCTCTTAACAACACAATCAAAAGAACAAATACAACTGGACAAATGCGAATTGTTAAAATACTCTGAAGAATTATGTACTCACACGTGCCAACAAACGCAGGACGAGATTTAGTAGGCAATGTTTAGGACCGCTGATGTTGATAATGTGAAGTGACCACACATTTCCGCCATTTTTCCCGCGAGTACAACTCTGTTTGGCTGATGCTTCCGCTCCAAATTCACTTCCGTTGAGAGTCATTTGTCTTTCAAAATAAAATTGATTGCTTGCAATGCACAAAAGCACACTGAATGTCACTTGATGCACCAGAGAAGACTAATCAAATGAACGGTCACGGTGTGGCTACTTTGGTTGTTATATGAAAATAATATCCACCACATCCACCTTTATGATTAACATACAGTTTTAAATTCCTCAGTATCATGGGAAGCTTTATTAGGAAAACTGATATGAGCTCAGACAAACAAAAATAATACGTGGATACATGCATATAATAAATAATAACTGGATGAATAAATAAAAAAAATAAATACAATACAATACATTGCCACTGGACGCTGTCCAATTCGCGCACCTTGCCTTCAGTGAGAAGGAACGTTGTTCGAAACGGACCTTGTACGATACCTTTTCACACAGGGTCCAGGTATTTGATATGGACACAGGCCCCAGCAGTTCCGTTTCGAATAATTTTATTTATCTTTATTTATTTATTCATAGTTGTCATTCCTCAGTTATATAGTTGATATGATGTTTGATACAAATACATTTAATCCAATCAAAAAGAAAACTGGCCTGTAGGAGCCGTACCTATGGACATCGACCGTTCCCTGCAATGGATGTCATTGGTTCCGAGTCCTGATATTGTTTCCTCCGGAACACATATTGGGCGTACCATAACAGGAAAGCAGAGCCACCCGTCAAATGACTTCTCTTCTTTAAAATGTATATTTCTCTACTGTAACCCATCTTGTAAGTTTTACCGGTACTGCATTCTGTTTTGCACAAATTAACATTGGTACACATCCTTTGAAATATCTTAAGCCAAACTTTAAGCAACAATTAGCAGAGTTGGTTTGTGGCTAACATTCATTACACCTTCAGTAATGGGAGAATGACATTAATAATAATGTGTGCCGTGTTCAGGATGACTTTATCTATCACTTACTTTTACCACCTTGGAAATCCGACTGATGAAATGCACCTACACTCAGGCAAAAGGTTGAGACATCTCTGACACATGAACATCTTAGTCTTTGTCTGGCTGATTCCCGTTAGTACAAAAGGAATGCTTGTTGCAGCAAATCAGTCCTCCTCTGTGAAAACGCCATTGACAGTCCATTGTGTGTGTATGTGAGTGTTTTCTAATTGTGTGTTCAAAGGTGACGTTTTCTGTGGGGGGAAAAAAGGATAATGTCAGCCTGACCTCAGAGAAACACCATGCTCCCCACCAAGCTGACCAGCCGGCTACCTCTAACTGCCCTGAGGAGGATTCATCATGGAACCTTTTACTCCTGTGTTTCCTCCCTGTCAAACTGCTTTCTCAACACGGAAGGAGGAGGGACTAGAGATGGTTTCCAGCCAAATTCCAATATGCTAAGAAGAGTGTTTTACAGCCCGAGTGCAATCCGCCCATCTCTTGGACTTCTTGAAACACACTACTATGGGAGAAGGTCATTCACTTTGTCAGCTGCTACAATTGTGAATTCAGCACCAGCGCCTGTAAGGCCATACCTGCGACTGATGAGATTGGATAAGCCTATTGGTTTGTGCATTCATTTGTAAAGCAAATCACATCTTTCTGTGTATGTGTTGTAGAGAAACTGATACTGTGCATGGTCATAATGTAAATACTGGCCTATATTAGGTTTCAAAACTAATACAGGGATTGGTTCAGGGTTAGTTTTAGTTCTGATGTTGGAATACTGTTAAATGAGCATTTTTGGAAGTTATTTTGTCAGAGTAACTATATCAGTGCATTCCTGCATTTATAACCTCATTTAAACCTACAGTGTGATATTCTGTGCATCACTATGCAAAAAAAGTTAGCAACTTTTAACATTACATCTACTTGTCTAAGTCTGCAGCTTGGAGTTAAACTAAAAGGTCTAAATTGTGAAAAACATAAATGTCCACTTTAATTTGAGTGGAGTTACACCAGTATTATTATGACACACAAAGAGTATACTACACAGTTCAGAAGGCAAGCTGCTTCAAACTCACACAGTCACTCACTGTTTTGGCAGCACCATGGAGGTTGGTGAAAGTAAACTGCCCCTGAGCTTTAGTGATATTGCCCTGCTTTGACTTTCCCCACCAGACCGCAGTTTAAATTGTCAAATATTTACTGTCTCTATCAGCTCAGCCTTCATTTCTTCATAGCTTTGATTAGATGTTCAGCTCTTTGAGTTAAGCCTTACGTGTGTGTGTTGTAGGGACATGGCTGCTGTACCTCCCATGTACGTGGAGCATAGCCCTGGCTTCCGACCCAGGATGCCTCCCACATCTGGGCATGCTCACCCTGTTTGGTACAGGTGCTCTGCTGATGAGAGGAGCAGGCTGCACCATTAATGACATGTGGGATAAAGACTTTGACAAAAAGGTATATGTTACAGATACATAGCTGTTCACACAGTGTCTCAGAGTAACAGGTGGCTTTTTCATGCACATAATGTAGTTAAATGTATTATGACTTATGGACAGTTCAGCTCTTATTTTATATTTAATCCTGTCATCTCTGACTTCCGTTATCTACCTATTTCCTCAGCAATTTCATTTTCTGTTGCTTAAAACAACATGTTCTTTTGGATGTATCTTTTCTGATCAGGCATGTTGATAACTTTAAAAACAGTGCTTTCAAAGCCATATTAATCAATAAGATGTCATTAATGGTTTATAGCGGTGCTTTCTACTACGCTGCATTGCCAGCCCTCACTTAGTCACAGTCAGTGACATCCTACTAAATTCTACTAGTAAGAAGTGTACATTTCTACCGTGATTTCTGCACTATTTTAAAATGATGACGTTTTCGCGCAGGTGACAAGGACAGCCACTCGACCCATTGCGTCAGGAGAGATTTCTCGGATGCAGGCACTCGTGTTCCTAGGGGGCCAGCTCTCTCTGGCGCTTGGGGTTCTCTTGTGCCTCAACTACTACAGGTACTCACCGATCTTCATGTTTTCATGAGATCTGTTTAGGAAGATCAACGTTTTAATAAAATTTGTATACTAAAAAGAGAAACTTTGAGAAATACTCACTTGATTTGCGTTAGTCTGTTGGCTACAGATAAACGTTGAAATACATTTTTACACAAAATGAGGACTTTGATCTCCTCCATCACAACAGAATAAACAGGAGTACTTAGAGAAAACAAAACCTCTTTCAACATACACGTAAGAGCCTAACAACTGTTTTAAGGCAGACTAGAAAAACTGTGAATCACACCTTAAAACAAACACTGGATAAATCTGTTCCCCATGCCTGCTTTAGATGTGTTAATGTATAAGAGTAAAGCATGTACGATAGAATGCTGACAAAAGAAAAACTTGAATGGCTTGACACTCACAGTTTTCATAATGCTCTTCACAGCATAGCGTTGGGTGCTGCTTCCTTGTCTCTTGTCATCACCTACCCACTGATGAAGAGGATCACTTACTGGCCGCAGTTTGTCTTGGGTATGTACCTTATGTGGTCGTGCTCTGCATCTGAAGTTAATGTTTCCTCTCATCAGTGAAGATAAAGTTGGTCTCACTTTCCTCCTGTTACTTCTATTTAGGCCTTACTTTCAACTGGGGAGCGCTGCTCGGCTGGTCCGCTGTCAAGGGCTCCTGTGATTGGTCCGTGTGCCTTCCGCTGTATTTCTCAGGAGTGATGTGGACACTGATATATGACACAATCTATGCACATCAGGTGAGTTACTGGGCTCCACAGAACCCCACAAATGTTTTCAGTTTTATTTGAATTGCTTATTTGACTTGAAATTTTCATTTAATAATTAACAAATTTTTTTTTAATCATGGATTTTGGTAGAAATGACAGTTAATGAATATACAGCAGAAATCCTATTTTATTTTTCACCAAGTTGTCAAGTCGTCCATTTTTAAATACTGAACATGCAGCACCAGCTTTCAGTTAAAACTATTGAATAATCTTATAACTCCTCAGCTAAATTAAAAACTTAGGGAATGGGTCTTCTCTTGCAAAGTAGTAGCAAAAACAATAGCTGGGAAACAGTTAAAATGAACTGGTTAATATTTTCTAAATGATTATTTATATTGGAAATATTTGTCATTTATCTTAAAGACAAACTCTTCAATAGTGTAGCCATGAATGAGCCAAGAGGCTTTGTAATTTGTTTAAAAAATACATGGTTGGACTATGGATTTAAACGGGAGCTTTGGGCCATTCATTTTTCTGGACTGTAGGTGGAACACTTGAGCTAAATTTAAGAGCAAAAGGGCTGCAAAGGTGCAACTGAAACATGAACACGCACTAAGTTAAGTTTACTTAATTAGATATTAAAAATGCAAATTATTCCTTTAACTCATATGACTGCTATCTAGGAAACGGGGATTACTGCTTAATGCCTTGCAACACTGACTCTGACCTCAGTTCTTTCTTTGATGACTAGGATAAGGAGGACGACGTCAAGATAGGAGTCAAATCTACTGCACTGAGGTTCCAGGAACAAACCAAGCCTTGGCTGAGTGGCTTCACAGTGGCCATGATGTCGGGTCTGGTTGCAGCTGGGATCAGTGCTGAACAGACTCTCCCTTACTATGCAGTACTGTCCACAGTGGCCATTCACCTAACACATCAGGTGAGGGACTTGTTGTCGTACAGTGTAGTCAGGGTACTTGCTGCCAAAAGGTTAATTATTACTGTACAGCTTGAGATAAAATTCAGGTCAATGAATTTGTGACGTAAATGTGTGAATGAATACCATTCGTAACTGGGCTTAGACATAATGCAAACCAGGTTTCAAACGTACAACCTGACTGAGACCTATCCGCACAGGCTGAGTGCTGTGACTGCAGCCAAAGGTGCATCTACTAAATACTGATTTGAAGGGGGTCAATATTTATGCAATCGCTTACTTTACATTATATATTTTTAATTAATTGAAATTAATTTGTAGAAATTTGTTTTCACTTTGATGTTAGAGAGGGTTTTTTTTTATAAATTTGTGTATGCTTCTATTTATACAGGCAATTAAAGGGGAAAACATCCAATGGGGTGAATATTTTTGTAGGTCCTGTATGTTTTCTATTAAAATGTGATTTTTGCTCTCCTCACTTTTAGATTTACACACTGGACATGAACAAACCAGAGGACTGCTGGAAGAAATTTGCCTCAAACAGAAACCTTGGACTGTTGTTATTTTTAGGCATAGTTGCTGGCAATTTGTGGAAAGAAAGAAGAGAGACTTTGTTGCAAAATGAGGAGGCCTTCCGATAAGCGAGATAATCAGTCAAAAGGTTCTTCTCGGATGCTCTCTCAAATGGTGTACTTGGTAGGCTGTGTGATTTTAACACACCCAAGAATGACTTTTGCTCACACATGTTTTTACATTTGTTGATTTAATTAAATTGATAAATAATGTAGCTTTATTGGTATTTACTGGTCTTTTAAGGTTCATTTTTGTCCATCAACCATTGAGAAAATATCTGGGTCATAAGGACAGGATTTGTTATTTCCTGTTATTAAATGCACCAGGTGAAGCACTTCTGGGAAACATAGTTGGTTGCTGAGATCATTAGATACGCTTTGGTTTGGCGAGCCGCCAACTCAAGTCTGTAATCAAAGTCCTGGGAATGAGACTCAGCAATCGGCTCTATTTTTCCGCCGATAATGTTCCAAAAACAAGAAAATAAAACACGTCTAAGTGTTGCCTAAGAGGAGTTACATTTTTGTATGAACCTGAAACACTGTTTTTATGCAAATTCTGAATAGCAACTTTCTTCATGAGACTCTTGTTTACTGCAGCTCCCTGCAGCTCCCAGGCAGGGAGTGTACACTTGGCACACTTAAGCTGGTTTGCATGAAACTGCTTGTTTAATATGAGCATGCAGAGAGTGGTCACGCCTACTCATGCAGTATGTAGGTTGGGCAATCAAAGTAAAATGCTGAAAGCTGCACAGACCAGCAGAGACTTGTGCTGAACTGCTCTCTCGTGTGAAATGGTCTCATTTAAGCTACACTGCTCACTTAATGTAGGTTTAGAATTTCCGATGCCCTCAAACATCCTGATGGTACCAAAATAATGTGAAAATAAGAAAATACAGCCAGAAGGTAGGTTATCTGTAGATACAGACACCACCACATGCTTTCTGGTGGATTAAAAGAAATTATTAAGAGGATCCATGTATTTTTTTTGTCTATCCTACTGTAAAATCCTGTAGAGTATACCTTTAAATTATAAAAATGTCCTTCAGTTTATGTTAGCAGATAACAACTTTTCACCCCTGACATCTCATATCACTTGAACAAAATGATCCATTTCTGCAGTCAAGTTTATTTGTATAGCACATTTCATACAATAGGTGTAATTTCGGTGTGCTTTCAAATGAAGGCATAAAAAATAGGTAAAGATCACACGTGTCAAATCGTTTAACATAGGACCATATGAAGTAAAAGGTGGTACATATATAAAAATATATGAGCCTCATTATTGTTATTTAAAAAACAGCATAATAACAATAATACCAATTCTAAAATAAACAGTTTACATCATAACCACAAACTTTTAAGCCTAACTGAAACCTGGTGAAAAGAGAGAGACACTGCTGCAGCATCCTTAGTTCATGTGCTAGAGAATAGGACCATAATGACTGAAAGCACCATAAGCTATTCAGAATTTATTCAAGGTACAGTTAGAATATCTTTACCTGAGGATAAGGAGCAGTGCTATATTAAAAAGTGGAAACAGACCAATGTATGTTCTCAACAAAAGTCTCAAACTAGACTTATTTCTTAATTCCACTGCTATAACAATACAAGAAACACTCATTTGAGTGTTTATCCAGCTTAAACAAGTGTAAATTTTTCTCCACCCTGATGGAACTTTGGGCTGTAGGTGTCTGTGTATATGATAATCAGCTTTCACCATTGCTGCCCAGGTCCAAATTCCCATAAAGTGACCTAAATGAAAACCATGCCACCACAGTGAAAAACCGAAAGTCATGAACAATGGGAAGCATTTGCACCTCGTATAAACCAGTCTGCGCAGCCAGGTAGCGGTTGTGGCATTCCATCGACGGGCAAACTCTGACATGCGGCTTGACGCCTCAATGGTCCAGAAATCTCCATCTGATAGCCTGCTCCAGTCTGGGGCATCTCCTGGAGAATTTTCCCAAAAGCCAAACCCAGCTGCATTATTGAGACATTCACTGATCTTCCAGTGAGAATAATATTGAATCCTCAAAACTGCTGCCAGACTCCAAACCCATAGGATGCCATAGAGAATGATGGATTTGTAGGGATCGTAGGTGTTACATTTCAGAAAATAGATAAAACAGTACCTTAAACTCTCCAGCAGAAACACCTGTATCAACTTTAGGAAGACCACACCCAGAGGATTAGGTGGAAAGCTGGGCCTCATTTCTGCCATTCGGGACACAAATCGACTGTAGGAGCACAAAGGGCCACCAAGCAGCGTGGTGAAATTAAGCATGTAGCTGACGAGAGGGAGAAGCATCACACAAGCCTCCCTTCTGGATGAAACATGAAATGTTTGTGTGACTCGTTTCTCCTGGAGGTCCATGGACACTGAGGTGATTCTCTGAGTGAGCAGCATCAAAGAGGACACTGCCAAGAACAATCTGAAGGAGCAAGAGTCATTCATTTAATTACACGAGTCCTCCTTGTCAGAAACAGGAATAAACATTCAAGTATCTGTATGCATTTTATGTTTATCCTCAGACCATAGAGCAGAAAAGTTTCTCCTTAAGGGTGAGAAGAGCATTGACGAAATGATGTGACTTTAAGGTCCATTTTGTATCTGTTCTGGAGCTTTTGATCATATCACAACATTGATTTTTGGAAACAGCAGTAGATCAATTCTGACAAAAAGTCAACATGGATGAGGAGGTCTAGAGGAAAGGTTGAACATCTGTTTGTACTTTTGCAAATGTTTCAGCCTTTGATTGTATTGCCAGAAATGGTCTTTTTTTTGTACTCAATGAGCTTGAAATAGTCAAATATTGCTTTTATTTCTTTATTTTTCATGTAATACTTAGAGGGTTTGTTTTTCAGAGAGCGATTGTCCATCTTAATGCTCCTCGTCTTGTTAAGTTAGTGAGATGGACATTTTAAGACCGAACAGTAGCTCTCTTTGCTGCTTCAGTTTTCTTTTTATATTATTCTAAACAAACCTAGTGAAAATACAAAAATCAAATATGTATTAGTCCAGCTGAATAGTTTCAGAAAAGGCTGAATAATTTCAGAAGCAAACGCTGTATGGGAGCAAGTGGTGCCTTTTTGGTGTACTAGTGATAATTTACATCCACAGGAAAATGTATGTGGGATTATTGAAAATACTGGAATCGTGCTGATTATAACGAAAGAAATACAAAGTATAATATCACCACACTTGTCCTTTAATTATGCGAACTGTTAACCATACAGTTCAGTAAACATTCATAATTCAAATTGGATGCCATGACAATGCATGACAACATCAGCTTACATACCGATTAACTCGTTAGAATAGTACCTGGTGCAGGCAGGTTCATGTACGTAGTGTTCTTTGTACTGTATAAGCAGGTGCCAGAAAGTTTGCCACAACATCTGGATACCAAAGGCCCAATTGTGGATGCAGCTGGGTCCCACAGTGCACACAAGCAGAATAAAGACAAAGGTGGAGGTGAACAGAAGCATGCTGTAGATGCCCATCGTGACAACCGCCAGGACACATCCTCCAGCAGAAACAAACAGGTATCTGTAGATAAAAATTCAATAAGTGGAGCTGCATCAATTAGTCGGTTATTCAATTAATCAAACGACAGAATGTTAATTACCAACTCTTTTGATTATCGTTAAGGCCAGTTTTAAAGCAAAAAAAAAAAAAACAAAAAAAAAAAACCCCCAAAACCCCCCACATTTCTCTGGTTGTCTCTTGCTCCTTTTATCTTTTTATGGACCAATGTGAGCTGAATATCTTTGAGTTTTAAACTGCTGTTTTGACAAAGCAAGGCATGACCAAAGAACATGATACTATATACTTTTGTCTATAAAGTGTATGTGTAAAAGACTGTCTGCAGTACTGTATCCCCTGTTAAAAGACTGTTCTACTCCCTCATGTTCCATTTGGACATGTTATTCCACAAAGACAAATTTACAAATCAAAATACATGAAACTGCCCAAATTTCCATCCAAAAAGATAAGAAATCATAGCTTCATTGAAAAATGTGACTCATTTTTGAATATAAAGGTTCACAGACTACCTGGACCCCATAACATTTTGGGAAATTGCAGTTTTGTACATTAATAAATAATAAAATTGGTTGTATTAAAATTACATACCTGTAAGTTAAGGACAAATATCCCGGTTTAGCAAGAAAGTAAAATAAAAATGCACATGGAAGTGAAAAAAATTGATGCATTAAAAACTGATGATGTTCCAAAAGCCAGTTCATCAAACTCATATCGAAGTATCTGCATGAAAATCACAGACAGAGGAGAACAGCCACTGATAGCAGACTTTTGGTAGCAACTGTCTTATTAAAAGGTGAAATATATGTTTGTTTTAGCCTGACTGACTAGTCCCTTTTGTTTACCATTATCACACAGTACCGATAATAGTTATTCCCTTTGTTTGACATTATCAGTAATGTGGGATACAAAAGCTTTTTGTTGGTCCACATTTCAGAAACTGTAGCAACAAGTCCACAGTCTAAGTTTGTCTTTTTTATGTCTCCACGTCAAACCTGTAGCAACTCAGGAACTCATCTGTCTGCTATTCCACAGTGTGTTTGGTTTACTGTCTGGTTTACCTTGATCTTAATTTGTGTTATGGGCTGTGGTGGAAAGCCCAACTAAACTGCTTGTTACTTTAATTGAGTATTTTCTATTTTCCGCCACTTTATAGTTATACTTCACTACATTTCAGAGGCTGATGTGCTTTTTTTTGTTTGTCTCCTCTTACAAAAATCAGTGTGTGGTTGTGGCTCTTTGTCATGTTTCAGATTGATATGGTTGCATCCCAAATCGCTTACATTGCATCCATGTTTGACTCACTTGCATCTTTTAGTTGTATCTAGAATATGACTATGGAATCTTTTGATCACTGCATATTATTTATTAGGCAAGTGTTTCAAGGAAAATGGAAGATATGCAACCTATCAAAGCAGACACCCAGGTGTTGATGAGGAAGAATGTTTAGTCTCCTTCATGTCAATGTTCTCTCATCTAATCTGTGACGCCAGACTCTCAGGGTCTGCTCACGCAAGTAGTGCCCAGTGTGAAGGACAGTAACTATGCCAACACACAAATTAAAACATATATGAAGTGTTTCTTGCTGAGAGACAGATTCTTCTACTCTCTCTGATTTTAAATGTATCCATAATAAAGGTTAATGGTGGGAATAACAGATCATGAAAACAAACAAACAAAAAAGGGACAATAAATGAAGAATTTGAACTGTGAATCAGAAAACAAAATATAAAACTTGAAAGCGATACACTTGAGTTTAATCTGCTATGTGTCTTCACTGAAACTCCAGTGATGATGTCATAGATCAAATCAGTCCAATTAGCTGCAGCGTCCAGTCAATATCTGATATCCAATAAAGAGGTATATTGGATGGCAAAAGAATTACTGTTTATCCTTGCTCATGGCTCCTCAGAGATCCTGCATCACTCCTTTGAGCAAAATTAAGAGCTTAACAAGATGGCAGACCAGAAACACTTTCAGTGATACTTGCGATGTACCTCATGAATTGTTCTACTAAAGAGGCATTTCTCCTCTAAACTTCTCACATGGTTTTATGTAAAAGAGTTTTGTAGTCCAATTAGGTAAAATTATCCAATATTATAGAAAATGAAAAAAAAACATTTATTTATCAGAAATTAGCATTTTTTCCTTATATTAATCGTCTCATGACCCCTCAGATTTTTCTTGTGATCCTTTGGGGTGGCACGATCCCTAGCTTGAACAGTGCTAGATGTTACCTAAGTGTAAAACTAGCTCTATCTCCAGCAAGTACAACAGCAAAATCCTGCTTACGCACTAATGAATCAGACTCCATCTTTGTTTTCTTCTGCCTATCCAGATCGGGTTTGCAGGTCTCAGCAAGGAAGCTCAGAACTTCTTCTCCCTGGCCACTTCAGCCAGCTCATCTGGGGGACACCAAAGTGTTCTCAGGACAGACAAGAGATGTAGTGAATCATGTCCTGGGTCTGCCCTGAGGTCTCGTGCACAGTGAGACGTCCGGGAGGCATTTCCCATGTCCCCTCCAGCACCCTCATGAGGCTGTAGAGCTGGTCCAGTGTTCCATGGCCATGACAAAAACTGCATTGTTTCTCCTGAATCTGAGATTCAATTAACGGAAGGATTTTTTTCCCAGCACCCTGGCATAGATCTTCCCAGGAAGACTGATGAGTGTGATCCCTCTGCAAATGGAACACACCCTCTGAACCATCCCTCAGTTTGCCACTCCAGTGTCCACACAATGTGACACAGATGTGTTAGCCATGACAGCCCTACCACATCCAGAGCCTTGAGAAACACAGGACGGAGCTGATCCATCCCTGAGGAACTGCCGCTGCAGAGTTGTTTAATTACCTCAGCAACTTCTGCCCCAGTGATGCAAAACCCCACCCACAAGTCCTCTAGCTCCGTTTCCTCCATGGAATACATGCCAGGGGAATTAAAGAGATCCTCAAAGTGTTCCTTCCACTGTCCGACTACATCCTCAGTCAAGGTCATGGCAAGTCCATCCCCGCTGTAAACAGTGTGAATGAAGTGTCGCGCTTCCCTTTTCTGAGTTGGAGGTTTGTCATAATTTCTTTGAGGCTGATTCAAAGTCTTTTTCCATGGTCTCACTCAACTCCTCCCACGTGCAAGTTTTTGCTTCCATGTCTGCTTGAGCTGCGCATCATTTGGCATGATGGTAGCTGTCAGCTGCCTCAGAGGTCCCACAAGGCAACCATGTCCTGGGACTCCATCTTCAGCTTGAAGGCACCCTTCACCCCTGGTGTCCACCAGCAGGTTTGAGGATTGCTGCCATGACTAGCACCAGTGACTCTCTGACTGCAGCTTCAGACAGCTGCCTCAGCAAAGGCAAGGCAAGATATGGTCCAATCAGATTCTGTGTCCCCCACCACCCCCAGGATGCAGTTGAAGCTCTGCCTTAGATAGATAGAGATAGATACTTTACTGGTCCCAAGGGAAATTCAATAGGTGGGCGCTGAAGACCATCCTGACAGGGTTTCTGTCAACTCACCACCAGACGACAGTTCTGCTCCTTTCTTCACCCAAGTGTCCAGAACATACAGCCGCGGGTCCGCTGATATGACTACAAAGCTGATCATTGATCAAGTGCACCAAGACCCTTTGTGTCCTGTCTCATGGGTAATGTGTAGTGACACATAGAATAATATGGTATATCAGTCTCATTTTTTGCACTTGTGGACACCCTTATGTTCGAACATAAGACAGAAGACCAATAACTGAACACCTCAGATCGGGCAGGCTGTTCCTCCCAATCCACCCCTCCAGGTAACACTGTCATTCCACATGTGAGTGTTGAAGTCCCCCGATAGAATGATAGACTCCCCACTGGGGGCATCTTCCATCACCCATCCCAAGAACTCCAAAAAATGTGGGAACTCTGAACCGCCAAACAACATTCATTCACTTTTCCCTGACCCTGAGGTGGAGAGAAGCAACTATTGCACTGCAACTTAACAAACTCTTGCAAATACATAAGATACAACAAGAATATTTCCATAGAACACTGAGAGGTGTTGAACACAGCTTGGACATGCTTGGCTTGTTACTCATAATATTATTGAAATCGGGGTCACAGGGCCAACAGAGCCCTCACAGATGCAATCACAGGTCCAGTCTCTTCTCACAGACTCTAATGTGAATAACTGATAAGTCTATGGGCTTGGGCTCCAATGAAAGCAATATTTGCTTGAAGGTTTTTTAGACTACTTTTTGATTCCTTTGCACACACTCATTAAGCAATAAACCGTGGTTCAGAGAGGAAGGTGAGGTGAATGACTCACCAGATAATGATCTCAACGAATGCTTTCATGTCATCGTTAATTCCACTGTTTTGTTTGCTTGTGAAATAGGGATAAACAACGACATGTGTCTCTTTAGAGGCCATAGAGTAAATGCCTAGAAGGTTTGGGTGTTCTAATCTGGCCCACAGTACCATTTTCATTCATTTGAGCTCACCCACTATCACTGAGCACTCCTGGAAGGTCCGTGAAAGCTCAGAGTGCAGAGTCGACTTTATGCTTCGTTCCTGAAATATCTCTGGAGTGATACATCTTTGCTTTACTCTCCTCTTGGTTAGGGGAAGGATGGGCACGTGAGAAAGTTTAGCAGCTGTTTGATCGGGCTCTTCACTGCGTCACGCAGCATCTCCGCTCTGATTGGTCCGCTCTTGTGCAACTGTGCAGTTGTATAAACTCTGCAGTTTTGAAGGAGTTGGCAGAGTCTCCTGCAGGGATCGCATCAGTTTCGTTGGGGGGAAAGTCTGCCGAGCGAGGGGAGGACAAGGCATCACCAGTTTTTGCGGACTTGTCTTGCAAAGTGATTTAGAGATGCAGAGCTGCGCCAAGTCCTGGGGCATCTTCTTGGCCAAGTCGGTGAATCCCGGCGCACCGTGCAGGCATCTGAGTGACAAGAGCCGCGTGGTTTGGAAACTTCAGTGCAGGACCCGAAACAGCGTGGTATCCCAATCAACAGCAGCCCGGGGTCTGAGGACGTCTGCAGCCGTCTCCTCCAGACAGATAGAGAGAATTTTACCCAGACATGATGATTTTGCAGAGAGGCACATTGGTCCAGGTGAGAGGGAGAAGAGAGAAATGTTGGATGCTCTGGAACTCGAGGTAAGATTTACGTACTCATCACCAGTGCGCAAAAAACACGCTGTCCTTTTTTTTTTATTTTATTATTATTAAACTTTAATTTCAGCATGAAAACATTTGCTCTGAGCGGTATGATATTATTTCGTATTCATAGCCACATTATGGTATCTTTTACTTATCAAAATGGCTTTATTCCCCCCACAGTCGATCGACCAATTGATTGAAAACACAGTTCCAAGCTCCATCCGTATACAGCGGAGTATGAGAATGGATGATCCAGTCTGTAAGTTTATGTTCATTTGAATATATTCGTTATCGATATAACAGTCTCGTTATGTGATATTCATACCCTAATGCTGAAAGGCTGCATGATCACTTTCGATACAATAGTGCCAAACCCGATTTAAAATGGTAAATATGTCCAAAACGCGTGTAAAAACGCTGTTTTAACCACACTCGTCTCCAGCTATTTTGCACGGTGAGGTTTTCCCACATTGAAACGGGCGTTAAATGAAGCCGAGTGAGTGGCTGAAATGTAGGTTGCACCTCTATTGTGTGCCGTGAAGCGCTCTCCCCTGTTAAGTCTTCCTTTGAACATATTTGGAGTTGTTTTTGCGAAACTCGGCGAGCGGCACCAATCTCCTGTTGGGAAGCCGATGCTCATAGGATGGCAACTGGAGTGTAAAGTTTAGCCTTGAGCTCCGGTCCCAAGTCCAGTTCAATCTGGTTATAGCGTTCACATTACATCACAGCCGAGGGGGTTCCTAATAAGGTGACTTCGGCATGTTTTGCATAGGATTTGCTTGGGTGTTTTTTTTTTTTTTTTCCATTGTCTTCTGACACTGTGCTTAGATTTCAGAACAGGATACACAGCGGTTCCTGTTAAGCGACTTTGTTTTGGATACAGTCAGTTCCTAGAAAATAAACACCAAGGATATTGTAAGGAACTGGTTTGATGAGAGAATATTCTCTGCAAACAACTGAAGAGACAAGGCGGTGAATTAAGGACATTAGCTAGCAGATGTCTGTAAAAGCCATGTGAAAGCAGAATAAATGATGACTGATCACATAACAATGCTTAATGGTACAGTAGATTTCTGCTTGTTGTGAGGCTTATGTTGGGGCTGTCACTGCTTTGAGTGTGCAGATGTGCATAATGGAAATAACACAGCAGGGCTGGGCAGCATGGTTGAAATCAACATCTCAGTAATAATGATAATAATAATCTGGGACAGTCGGCTTTAACACCGGAGATTAAAACTGCAACATTTAGAAGAGTCCGCTGTTAAAGTAGAGAAGTGACAAATCGTCAAGAACTGTAGCTTTACTGTATTACCTAGTCATTCAGAGCCACCCATGCATCAGCCCCCTCCTGGGCTCTGTCAGGTTTCATAATGCAACAAGCCATGCTGAAGGAACAAACTGAAGGCCGTGCTGGTTTTCTGCTTGTTCAGCTTTGGAGGGCTTCTCTTTGCAAAGCCAGCGAGGGATTCTCTCTTCAACAATAGACCTCCTGGATGGTTCTGAATCAGGCTTTTTTTGCTGCCCCGTAGAACTCCGGGACCATGGGAAAGCGGTTCTCTCTACTGAAACAAACTTTCTCTCACACACGCAAAAATGCACACTAACGGCTCATCCTGAACTTGTTACTAATCCTTAATCACAATTTTTTTTTTTCTGTTCTGACATTGATCAATTCACCTACTCGTAACATTTTTCAAAGTTGAGTGTGGACTGTTCAGACTGTTCAGGAAGAAGCTGTAAAATATCCACTTGTATACTTGCTACAATTTATCTCACCACCAAGGACTTATAGGTGTCTGTCTTTTCCAAAAACAGGAGTAGTCAGGGCTTTCAGTTGGTACGGGTGGTATTGTCCATTCCTTGGAGTTGCTAGGCAGCCAGGAAGGCCAGAGGAATCTCGGAGGCTGGTTATGCATTGGCAGAACTTCCTTACAGCACTGGGGAATGGGGCTAAATAACTGACCACTGGGTGTGGGATGGACAGAAATGTATCAAGTGTGCATTGTCTTCTCAGCCTAAATTTATTTCAGGGTGTTTTTTTTTTCTTGCAGTATTTTTTGTAATTTTATTATATAGTGAATTTTAATTACAAAGAAACCCAATTATTTTGTGGATCAGACAGGATTTTTAATACTGTGCGTGGAGTGTGTCATTTAACTGATCGCATGCTGCACTAATATTTTTTTATTTTATTAGTATTACAGCCAGTTCGTCACATGTGAGACACGATGGTCTTCATGTGATATTTCTAGATGATCTTGTTTGACAACTGCTTATTCTTAATTTTATTGTTCTAGATAAATAAAATGTAACCATTGACAGGTGTAGTTGTTTTATGTATAATTCAACATTATAACTTTGTTATATTCTCTCTGCATCAGGAGAGATATAAGCCAATATTAATTTTTGATCTAATACTTGCACTCTTTCTGTCTAAACATAATTTGTATACCTCATGTATTCATGATAATTTTTATATAGTTCTTATAATAAATTATCATGAGTGATAAGATTTTCTAAATTACTCCACCATGCAGTGTCACATACAATAAAGCTGAGACTCAAAAGACCGAATCATACTCACAAATTAAATATTTTACAGGTGAGAATGAGATTCTGGAGTCTCTACAGAAGATTGCATCAAAGAACAAAGTATGGAGGTCCTACATTGGCATGGGCTACTACAACTGCTCAGTACCACCGCCCATCCAGCGTAATCTCCTGGAGAATTCAGGCTGGTGAGTGCCTTCAGATCATTCACCCTCAGTGGAAACCTTCTGAAAATATGAAAGTGCATAAGCTAATGGTGAATCCTTGTGACTTGGCATTGTTAAGACTTCAGTCATATGAAACATACAGAGTAATGCGTCCTTAACAAGAAGCTGTGTGACTTGATGCTATTAAAATGTCTCTCATGTGAGATCTGATAACGCTGTAAGCTGAACAACATTTTTTTTAAACAAATCCAAATTGACCTTCCTTGCCTCTGTTTCCTCCAAAATCCCAGAGTCGGGGGAGTTACACAATGCATTCCACTGTCCTGTCTCGGTTTTTTGAACACCACCAACTTTGCGCTATTGTCCTTGCTTCCAAACTCACTCTGTTGATTCATTGTGTTGGTCTTATTTTCAGGGTGACTCAGTACACGCCCTACCAGCCCGAGGTCGCTCAGGGTCGCCTGGAGTCACTCCTCAACTATCAGACCATGATCTGTGACATCACAGGCATGCCTGTGGCCAACGCCTCCCTCCTCGATGAAGGAACGGCTGCAGCTGAGGCCATGCAGCTATGTCACAGGTATTTACAAGCAAACTTTGCTGCTGATCTCAAGCACAAGCAGTGATGTGGAGAACAGGCTTTGCTACTCAGATTGTGTTGTGCATTATAATCTGATCATACATTAAAAACAGTTTCTGTTACACTTTAAGAATAAGTCACATCTTAGCCACAAGAAGAAGCTAAGCCTCTAGGAAACTTGTATTGGATGCAGCAGAAGAAAAGCCTTCAATTTTACAAATAGCCATTAACATTCAGGCATTTATGTTCCTTGATATTAGTCCTTATGCTAAAATGAGTAGGAAAATGCCATGAAAATAAGTTGGAGTAGAGGTGAGGAAAGACTTCAAGATGTAATTTGATTTTTGCTAGATAGACCTGAGTTTCAGGGTTTTGGTCACAGTTGACACTGTGAGCTGTTGTTTGTGTTTACTCTACTCAGACAGAACAAAAGAAGAACTTTCTACATCGACCCACGCTGCCATCCCCAGACCATTGCTGTGGTACAGACCAGAGCCAAGTATGTATTGCATAAACACAAAATCAGATCTCCTGTCAAAACAAAGTTATGTATATGAAGAAAACAGGTGAACAAGTAGGAATAACAATGTATGTTTTATTATGTTAACCAAAAGAGACAGCTCTTAGAGCTTGCTACAGTGTGTGAATACATGCCTATATGTTTTATAGGGGACTCAACAGTGTCTCTCTTTTTGAAGGGGAAGTACCCTCCTGATTTTACACTATTATGTTGCAGCTACATTGGAGTGAAAACCTTGTTGAAGCTGCCCCATGAAATGGACTTCAGTGGGAAGGATGTGAGTGGTGTGCTGTTCCAGTATCCAGACACCGACGGCAGAGTGGAAGACTTCACAGCTCTTGTGGACCGAGCACACAAGGGAGGGGTAAGAAAGCTGTAACCACAAAACCAAATAAAATCACAATAAATATGCTTTCAGGTTGTGCATTGTGCAAGTTGATGGTTGAAAATGACAAGCAGAGGTAACTTTGAACCATTGTAATTGATGTGATGTGATGATAATAGACATGAAAGAGCGTGTTTACTTACTAAACTGACAGGATTATTAACTAATTTATTGATTCTCAAGGTGATGTCAAGGAGATGATTGCATGCCCCTTTTTTACAGCAGTTCTACTTAAAGTTTTATGCTGATGACACTGGAGTATGTTTACATAGAACAAACTTTATCCATAAACTACTATCAAGATTTGGTTTGGGTTGAACCATTTCTTTACATGAAGTGCTCAATTCTGACATCTCAGATCTAGATTAATCAGAATAGCTGTCTTTTATATAACCACTGAATTGATGAAAGCTGTATCTAACTTTGATTTTCCGTCAAATCAACTATTTCTGTTCAATGTAGAGATTTTACTATTCATGTTTTACCTGTGAGATTCGCATTTAATAATCAGTTTTTTGGGGCTAGTCTCGATCATGCCACATTTCTTTCCCTGTCCAGGCACTGGCCTGTTGTGCCACAGATCTGTTGGCCCTCTGTGTGCTGCGTCCACCCGGGGAGTTCGGTGTTGATGTTGCACTGGGCAGCTCCCAGAGATTTGGGGTTCCTCTCTGCTATGGTGGTCCTCATGCTGCCTTCTTTGCTGTTAAAGACAACCTGGTCCGGATGATGCCCGGCAGAATGGTTGGAGTCACCAGGTGAGAGTCAACACTCATCGCTCCGAATAACTTGAATAGATTAGAATAGATAGACTTCAAATTAAAACTCACGGAGGAAACTCAAATGCTTCCTTTGGTAACATTTTAAAAAACATATTTATATTTCAGGGACGCGGCTGGTAAGGAGGTGTATCGGCTTGCCTTGCAGACCAGAGAGCAGCATATTCGCAGAGACAAAGCGACCAGCAACATCTGCACTGCACAGGTACATTAAGCTTTTAGTGAAGTAAGTAATTAAATCATTTGGAACAAATGCTATGAGTCACTGGGCATTTTTATGTATTTGTAAATGCTGTTAATCAATAAGCTGAAAGAATTGGTCTTCATTTTTTCATACCAGATAATATATTTTCTTTCCTCATGTTCAATCTCTGACTCCCAGGCTCTGCTAGCCAACATGGCTGCCATGTATGCACTGTACCACGGTCCTCAGGGACTCAAACATATTGCTGAGAGGACACACAATGCTGCGCTGATCCTTGCTGAAGGTAAAGCTGTTGCTGTTCTTGTTTCAGCTGTCATTTGTTGACAGTGCAGTTAATTTGTGGTGATAGTCAGCATTTCATCTGACACAATATGGACAAATGTCATCATGTACCGCGGGGAAGATGCAAAAAACTAAATGAAAAAATAAGTTCTTCTGTTTTCTTATCGAGATCCACCCTCCATGAAGTGATAAACCCATGTTGGATCTGTACTGTACTTCACTGCATTGTATGTAACTTCATGTCACTTTATTTCAGGTCTGAAGCGAGCAGGACACAGGTTGCATAGTGAGACGTTCTTTGACACCCTGAAGATCACCTGTAGCGTGGCAGCTAAAGACATTTTTGAGAGAGCTGCTCAGAGACAGATAAATCTGAGAGTCTACTCTGAAGGAGTGGTAAGGACTAATAATGTTCTTATAAAAACACTGTATCTGTACTCAGGACTCAAAATTAACTTTTTGGCTTGGTTTTAAGTGGTTTAACTTTTTGGATCTGCAAATGGCTGGTAAACTGAAAATAAATAAATAAATTACCCGCCAAAATATTTTTCAAGTGGCCATAGAAATGCATGTAAAATAGATGTACAGTCATATAAGCTTCTTGAAGGTGTCGCTCTGGATTATGGGTAATTATAACACCATTTTGGCATATGTGCCAGGCGAGCAATTCTCACTCAACTGACTAGACGCCATATTGTATCTACCTCTATTTTTACAAATACGCTTAAGGTCCAGAAGAGAATTACAGTGCAAGTCATTTTCCCCTGCAGGGTATAACTTGCCCTGACTTGATATGCTGCACGCTGCCAGTGTTGACAGTTGAAGTTAGTCATAGTTGAAGTCAGTGCGCATGTGTCGATACGTGTGCAGCCTGTTACAGACGCTCCCTTTCAGACTCTTACTTTCACAATGCACGACACAGGAAATCATTCCTGCCTGTCGCCATCAAACTGTTAAACACTGCACTGTGACAGACACACATACTTTTATATATACAACGTATATATGTTACACATGTAAATACCTGTATTTTTAGATTTTTACTACACATGTAAATACCTGTATTTTTTTTAGATTTATACTTATCTTGTTGTTTATCCTACTTTTATATCTTGTGAAGCAGACCTATTTCAGCAACCTACCAATGGCGATAATTATTTTATTTGCGAACAGTTTATCAACTATTTAGCAAACAAAAGGCTCATAGCCTGTGGTGTGTAACATTACTTTGCCTTTGCTGCAGCATCACAGGGTAACCACTCAAACTGATACACCGTGAGAGATCACCGCAAATTAGTGCTAACCAGGAACTGCAAAAAAACATGAATAAAAGGAAGGGTTTAGTCATATAATAAAAAGTTTAACTAAGTTTTTATAACCCATTTTCCTATGATTCATGTTATTTTAAAGCAAATTAAAGAGTTAATGCTTTTTGAAGTAGTTGTAATGTAATATGTAAATGTAATGTAAATTATTAATGATTTCTAGATAGAGCCTCAAAAGTTCCTTTTAAAAAAAAAAAAAATAAAAAATCCTCGTAGAATAAAAAACAAGAGAGAGAGAGCAGTCTTCCTTCCGAAATTCTTGGTCGTGAGAAACTTAATTCCTTTGGCATTTGTTCAAAACACCTTAGGCTCCCTCTGTGTAAATTTTCAAACCAAAATGGGAGGAAGGGCTATCATATAGTATGAGGCTTTGTAGTGCTGCCTTTGACCTCCTATATTTAATACAGACAAAAAAGTATGTCTTGTCCTCTGCTCCAGTCATAGTATTTTCATCAGTCATTACTTCTAATTTATCTGTTTTTTTTTCTCTGTCAACAGCTGGGTGTCTCTCTGGATGAGACGGTGACTGAGCGGGACTTGGATGACTTGCTCTGGGTCTTTGGTTGTGAATCTTCAGCTGTACGTTCATTGTTATTCACTCACTGTTCTTATTTTATCTGTTCAATTTAGTTTGCTTCACTTGCCTCTTTCCTTTGCGGTTGCATGGTGATTGTCATTTATAGAAGTAGCTTTAAAGTCAAACCTGTTTTGACTTGAAATGCTACATTTTCAGGAGCTGATTGCTGAGAAGATGGGTGAGCGGGTGAAGGGGATCATGGGAAGTCCTTTCAAGAGGACGAGCAAGTACCTCACACACCAGGTCTTTAACAGGTTGGTGTTCTCAGTTCAGCTTCAACACTATAGCACCTAGCAGAGCACTATACCAGTGAAAACAGATTACACAGATGTGATTACTTTTACATCTTTATGACATATTAGGGTGCAAAATTTTTGGAATTGTTTTCCACATTTATTGTCTGATATTGACCACAGCTGTACTTGCCCCTGACATGAAGTCACCACATTACGTAACAGATGAAAATGTGGCAAAAACAGGCTGATTTGCTTCAGAGAATTTTAATTACCCATTTAATTCATTTTGTGGTTGCATAATGAAATCATGATATGTTCTGATCCCAGCTCCTCATAACAAACATACAGATGCTGTTAGCCTAAAACCTAGGTGACTTGAGTGTGTCCTAGATATGACATTCACCACCATGTGACCATGTGACTAGATGACACACCAGTGCACCAGCATCTCAGAACAAACAAATGAGTGTTTAGGCCACACATCCCTCCTAAACAGAAACAGACGTTATTTTGATTTCTTCAAAGCCATCAGACTTGACAGAAACAAAATAAAATGCACCAAAACTGTCTTGGTTAGTCTTTTCACCTTTTCAACAATCACCAACTCTGGTTTGGTTGAGGTAAACTCTTAATTCCCAGAGACAGAACATATTTGAACAGATTCTGACTCGTTGTTTCCCTGCTGTACATTAGTAACACATTCAGCTTGGTGAAGAGCTATTCCTTCAGTTTAATAAGTGACTTTAATTCATGGAATGAAATTATTTGTTTGCTCGCTATCCCATAATAAACAGTGAAGTTTAGCTGCTGTGTGTAATGCACACAGTACCTCTCTGAATGAGGAGATGTGCTTTGTGCTGCAGTAATGCAGTTAATATATTCCTTATTAATTAGGTATAATTTTATCAACCCATTTGAATCAGAATGTCTTCACATGCATATATAAATAAGAATTTAATTGAATTATTATATTAATGTTAAATATATCATGTAAAACCTTGTAATCACTGTAGCAAGTTATTTCTGTTCACCCTTGGTGGCAAAACAAGTATCTCTCTTGGCTGCTAAAAATACCTCACATTATCTTTACGAGTGTCATAAAGACAGTCTGGTATCAGGGTCTCTAATGTCTTAAGTCCTCAGTTTAGTTGTGACATCCTTGGAAAAAATGCTTGGTCAAACTTCCAGAAATACACATATTAAGCAAGTTACTGGTGTTCATTTCATGTCATTCATTTCATTCATGTGTTCTGAGAATAATTAGCCCTCAGCTAATCGTACATGTCTTTCTTGTTAATCTTTGTCTCCAGTTATCACTCTGAGACCAATATTGTGCGATACATGAAACGTCTGGAGAACAAGGACATCTCCTTGGTGCACAGCATGATACCACTGGTCAGTAAATATTCAATAAATGAATCTCATGCCGTATGTGAGAGTTGCGTGGTGGTCAGATGTTATTTTGTTTTTCTTCTTTAGGGCTCCTGCACCATGAAGCTAAACAGTTCTTCAGAACTCATGGTGAGTAGTTCAGTAGATCTGTTGGACATCTGCATCTTTGTAACAAATCAGAAGAATCCACTTGTAACAGGGATGGTTTATATGTTCTGATCGGACACAATGACTCCTATGTAAACAGCTAAACCATCTCCATGACAGCTGATCAACATTCAGGGTCCAAATTAAGCGGTTTTGGAAAGTCGCATGCTTTCCGGCTCATTGCTGTCCTCTACTTCTTTAGCCGATCACCTGGAGAGAGTTTGCCAACATCCACCCCTTTGTGCCTCTGGATCAGGCTGAGGGCTACCAGAAGCTGTTCAGGCAGCTGGAGAGAGACCTCTGTGAGGTGACGGGCTACGATAACATCTCCTTCCAGCCGAACAGGTAAGAGCCCCCTTTGTTGCACCTGAATGCTACCACACATCATGAACCAACTCTGATCTTTAACTCTGAAATCTTTTTACTCTGACTTCATCAAATTAATATGATGCTTAATTTGAATTTTCCCTTTTCAGGCAGTTCAAATTTAAGGCACTTCCGTCCATAAACACAGGGTTAAAAATGTCCAGTTCCCTCCTCTGTAAATATTTTTAACACCTGAAATTGTCAAAAACTGTCCTGGCCTCTTAATCTGAAGTATATGTGACTGTTATGATGCATGATTTGTCAGCATTTACTCAGCTTAAATAAAATGGTGATGTTTAGTCTATCACTAAGCATATTTGCTTTAACAGTTAACAGAATTCTGACTGAGGGCACAAAAGTAGAAGGAGGCCTTATTTGAGTGAGCATTTTGTAGGTGATTAATACACTTTAGTTAGTATCCAAGAATGAAATGTTAGGAACGACATGCTTCAAATTTCAGCTAATAGCTCACACCCTCCTCTGCTGTGTGTCAACACTTATCAGCCACAGAGGGTTTATGAATAGCACGCTATACTAAATTGGCCTGCAGAGTTATCATGCTGCTAGCTTTCCATCCCACATGTCTCCCCTTTTGGTAATGTGTGCAGACTGGTCTTTGAACTGTGCTGAGGTAAAGATGTGTGTGAGTACATGACCATGGTGTGTTTGCCTTGTCTTCTAGCGGTGCTCAGGGAGAATATGCTGGCCTGGCTGCCATAAAAGCTTACCTGAACTCAAAAGGAGAGAGCGCGAGAAGTGTAAGTGTGCTCCTATTGAGAGAGAGAACAAAAGCACTTATTTCTGCTAAGACTGCAGTCCTGTGAGTTGTTATGTGGAGGATAATGGGATTAATAACACTTCTAGGTTTTTATCTGATCCAGTTACCTAACACAAATTGGATTGATTGATTAAGTTCCAGTCTCCAGATTATCTGCACAGCAAGCAAACAGCACAAAGGAATGTTACAGTCAGAGCCATTAGCAGTGTCCCACATTAGAGAAAGAGAAAAAACACCTAAAAGAAGGGTGAAAAATTTTAGGAAATATTCTCGTTTTCTTGCTCAGGGTTGAAGATTTACCACCATTATCATGTTTGTGCATTAATAAAACTACAGCTGGCAGCTGGTTTGCTTCGCTTAGCAAAAATACTCCAAAATCAACATGTTGACTGTGTGTTTGGCAGGTTCAGCAAATTCCTGCAGCTGTTTTCCTGTTAGAAACAACAACCTGTCATTTTTAGTTTGTTTTTTTGTTGACATTAAAAAGCATGAAATAACCACTTAGTGAGTTTTAGACGAGGCGGTGGATTATCTTTCCTTTTCACAGAGCCACATTAGTCCATCTTTAAACTAGCCAGCTGCTAAAAGCTTGTTTGAAAAAAATGTCAATTACCAACTTCCTCATCACAGACATTCCAGTGGATTCAAGCAGAGGATTAGAAAGGAGCTAAAACATGTAAACCTGAATTAATCCTGAAACTTGAGACAAATAAATATATGTGAGGCCTCAGCTGGTGCACAAACCCAATTCAAAATAAAACTTAAAACTTTAAATCGAAGTGCTTCCAAAAGCATTAAAACAATAATTTCATTGCTCCTCTGCAACATATCTTCTATGATTATGACCACATTTACAGGGCTGATATCTACTAATGGTTTCTTTGACTTTAAGAGGTTAACAAAGTGCTTAAGCACAGTAATCCTGCCAGCCTGAGTTCCTGGCAGTCAAGGCTACAACTTCAGACATTAATGTGTTTCAGGTATTCTGGTCGGAAATTCCTTCAGTATCTTAACGTGCTGATTGGCAGTAGCCTGAAGACAAGGCGAGATAAGACATCCTCTCAGATTAAAGTCTGGCTGACTGAAGTATTTTTTCCTGTACTGTAAATTGGCCTTTGTTTTTTAATGACTCCCTCATTAGTACATCTTAGATAGTGGCCTGATCCCTTGAAACAGTCAAGGTCCAAACTAACAACCGTTTGTGCAAACAAAGGGGCCGAAAGCGCAGTGATCCCATACCTGCTTTCAAGATTCCATATTTGGAGGTTTTAAGACTTTGAGAACTGCAAATCACCGCTGTGACAGGCTCAGCTGTGTTTTCCCAGTCAGTCATTCGTCAGTGTTAGCCAACCCACAGGTGCCCCAGTGTCCTTGTGTGACTAAGTTGCAAAATGTCAAAAGTGTCACCCTAATAAGGTATAAAATCAATTAGTGGCAGGTTACACATTAGTACCAGTGGTGGGTGTTGGCCGGATCAAAATTCAACCATGAAGAATTTCACAGCATGTCCCCACACAGGCTAAACTCTTAAAAGCCCTGCTCTTTTTTTTTTATGAGGAAATAATTTTTTTATTCTACACATGAATAACAGTATGCCTGGTATTTATTAACAGTAATATATTTTAGCTTTCAAATGACTGTCGATGCCTTTTTTTTTTAATGGTCTCCTTTCAAAAGCAGCACTGTTAAATTAACTTAAAGAAATTAATTACATATAATAATATTCACAACAAAGCTGCTGATCTTCACTTGGTCCGGACAAATCGCTGGGTTTTATATCAACATGCTGTCTTAATATGAGAATGTTCTGTTGTGCTGTTGTTGGCCAATGAGAGATTATCCTGCAGTCAAAACCTGAATGGATACAATAAAACGAGGACAGCGGTCACAAAGATGTTTTCAAACACACTGAATTAAAGCATCCAGGCCTTTTCGCACTCAGTATTGTCTTTATTGCTCATCTACCCTGGTCTTTTTCCTCTCACTCCAGGTCTGTCTGATCCCCAAGTCAGCGCACGGCACCAACCCGGCGAGCGCTCAGATGGCTGGCATGAAGGTTCAGGTGGTGGAGGTGGACAAGGACGGCAACATCGACCTGGCACACCTCAAGGCCCTGGTGAGAGCTGGACTGTTTCCATTTCACAGCCTTGACACTCGTATAGATGTAGCTGAGGGCCTCTCACTTTGTGTAACGTTTTATCACGAGCTTTGTCAAAACTGAAAATGTTAGAACCTGATGATCTCAGACTTATCTCAGGCTGGTAGTGAGACTTCAGATCTTCAACAGAAAGTCTGTGTTACAAGACATATGCATTTACAGATGCTATTGAGCTGCATTACGTTATTCGTAGGATCCAGTGTTTTTGGAGCTTGACCTATGCTACCGACTGGAATTCAGGATGTCACAGCTACTGCTCGTTTAAATTTTGACTGATATTTCAGTGCTTCGGTCTCATAAATCCTGCCCCCTCTTACAGGTGGACAAACACAAGGCGAACCTGGCAGCCATGATGCTCACCTACCCCTCCACGTTTGGTGTTTTTGAGGAGCATGTCAGGGACGTATGTGATCTCATTCATGACAACGGTGGCCAGGTGTACCTGGATGGTGCCAACATGAATGCCCAGGTGAGAGAAGAAACAGCAGCGAAACATGACAACCAAATGTTGCTGTTCTGGGATGCTGTTAAGAAAAATGAAAAAAAGTATTGCCTGTGAAAACAGGATAAAGGTTCATAGATGTGCGTTATCATGCTGTAAATGGATAGCCTTTGGCCTCTATAATATGCAGATGATGGTTTTTACATCAGTGCTACCTCTACCAATCCCTGACAGACTTGTGGACCCTGCCCCCTCTGATAAGATTTGTACATGTGTGTTGTGTTATTACTCCTCAAGAGCCAAGAACAACTAATAGCTGTGGTGTAATAAAACTTAAGTTGAGGAGCTCTTGAAGCTCCTGCTACACCTGGAAATAAATGTTTTCATTTGATACACTAAATGTTTAATAATCATCTTTTACAACTAAAATAATCTTAGCTTGACAAATCTAGCGTTAAATTAACGAAATTATCTGTTGTACACTCAACACACTTTTTAAACAATTGCTGCAACCACAGGACTATGAGAAAATGTAATCGGCTTTTTTTTTTGCTGTATCCAAGACTAATCGACTAATGGTGAAAATAATGAGCAGATTCTTTGAAAATGAAGATAATTGTTGGCTGCAGGCCTAATGGTGACCACGGTGGGTGAAGTTGTCAGCCACTGAGGCCAGCAGACTGTTAACTTTCCCGTTTTCCAGGTGGGTCTGTGTCGTCCTGGAGATTATGGCTCTGACGTGTCCCATCTCAACCTGCACAAGACCTTCTGTATTCCTCATGGTGGAGGAGGACCTGGCATGGGTCCAATTGGAGTGTGAGTCAGAATATAGACTATAAAAGTATACACCCACTGGATGAACAGGAGAAATGATCATTTGGTTTGTGCATGTGCATCCATACATTTCTGCGTTCGAGCCTGAGTGCTAAACGTGCTGTAAACTTAAAAGTGATTGTCTGAGAGTTGAGAGTGTGTACATACGGCTGCATGTTTAGTATCTATAAGCAGGGGGAACACAAACACATTTTTGTCATCTTTTGAATTTGAGCATGTTCTCATGACATTCATTTGCTCTTTAACAGGAAGGCCCACCTTGCTCCCTTCCTCCCGAGCCACCCGGTGGTCCCCATGCAGTCAGTCAACACCAGCAGCTCACTGGGCACCATCAGCGCTGCCCCCTGGGGCTCCAGTGCCATCCTGCCCATCTCCTGGGCTTACATCAAGGTCAGCACACGTCAAATGTTTTTCATTCTGAAGCAAAAGCAAAAGAAAAAGATCAGTTGAATCATCTTACTGACCAAGTGACTTAAATCCTGCAGCCTTTGTTAATTTATAATTTTCTTCACTTTGTCAGTTCTACTCAGTGGAGCAACATTTCCATGCATTTACATCTCTTTTTTCAAACACATTGTTATCACATATGGGTCATTTAGCTGTTGTGTGTGAGTCACATGAACTGAAGTGTGAATTGGTGATAAACTGCCTGAGGAGGAACGTAAATGCCGTTGTTGCATTTAGTGAATAAGTGTTCTCGTGACATTTCATCTGCTGTTTATCCGAAAGAAGTGTTTCTTAATGACAGAATGTGTGTGTTTTGGACATGGGACAAGGACAAGTGAAGCAGCCTTCTCTCATTTGTATAACTAGCTGATTAAAACAGTACAGTGTGGTTGTTTGCGCTCTTCATGCCTCTGTGCTGGTGAGCGCAGTGGCCAGATACGCTATGCTTTTTGGGTCGTCTGTCTGAGAAAATCCGCCTGGTTGAGAAAAATTCATTTACAGCTTAAAACATTATATAACGGCATTTGAGTGAAACCTGTACTGCATATACATGCATCAGTCTTGCCAAAATTTTGATGTCATTTTGTTTTCAACATCTCAGCTTTTACATAATTATAATTTTAAACAGTAGGTGCACTTTTAATAATCTAATTTTCATCATTAGTGAAAATGACTTGCAACATCACTTGTTTGTTTGTTCTGCATTCAGATGATGGGATCCAAAGGACTGCTTCATGCCACAGAGGTTGCCATCCTGAACGCCAACTACATGGCCAAAAGGCTGGAGGGTCACTATAAGATCCTCTACAGGGGCAGGAAAGGTACAGCTGTGAAAGCATCATTTCTGTTACTTTGTGTTGATTGAATCAATCTATCTTCAGCCAATTTATGCTTCTAAGTAATGTGATCAGGTTATGTGAAAGTTTGAATTGTTCGTCTTGATGTTTGTGTGTTGGCCTGAACAGGTTTTGTAGCACACGAATTCATTCTGGATGTGAGGCCATTTAAGAAGACAGCTAACATTGAGGCTGTCGATGTGGCCAAGAGGCTGCAGGATTATGGTAGGCTGAATAGCATACATTCCTCCTGTAATGCAAAATATACTGTATATGTTAATGTATTTGGTGGATATAATCTGCAAATGTTCCTGCCCTTTCTTGAGCCATTAAAACCAACAAAAATACATTCTGATTTCTGGGTTTGTGTGGTGTTTTTGTCCAGGTTTTCACGCACCCACCATGTCGTGGCCAGTGGCTGGCACCCTCATGATTGAGCCCACAGAGTCGGAGGACAAGGCTGAGATGGACCGCTTCTGCGATGCCCTGCTCGGTATCCGACAGGAGATTGCGGACATCGAGGAGGGGAGGATGGACTCCCGTATCAACCCGCTCAAGGTGTGCTACTGGCTTGATTTGTCTATTTGAATGAGGAGAAAAGATGCATTACAGCAGCTGATATATAGAGCTGTGATATGAAACCTGACATGTGAGGTCCTCACTTGTGTTTGTCTGCAGATGGCTCCTCACTCGCTGGCCTGCGTCTCATCCTCCAACTGGGACAGACCCTACTCCAGAGAGCACGCTGCTTTCCCCTTGGTGAGTGTCCTCATCTCTGACTTCCCCACTTCAACTTTTCCGTGGTGCTTAAGATAAGAAATTCCTTGTATGTGTCGCCCTCTACTGGTGACAAGTAAGAATAAATGAACTAAATTGGGATTATAGACTAGAATAGAACAACAAAAACCTTTATCTGAGGAAATGCCTCCAATGACGAGCTGTCCATTTCAAAAACTGTTTTATTCATTCGACAAACAACAACCTCTATGGTTGCGTAAAGTTCATCGTCACAATATTTAGATTCCACCTTTACGACAGCTAAATGATCTTCTAACTTAAATGTTAAGGCTGGTATGAGTTTGTATTATTTTCATTGTTAGAAAATCCCATGAAACACCTGAGCCAATAATGTTACCCTCTTGAAGAGTAAGCTATGCCTGTGTATACCTGTTAGCGAGAACAGATCATTGCCATATAGTTCTTTAAGTACTACTCACAAAGCCTCACAGGTGCAGCACTCTAAAACTACGGCACTGGTCAAGTTGATCAATAGCATGTTTTAGAGAAATACTTAATTCTCTTGTGAGCAGATAATAAAATACACTTAAGTGATTAAAAGGTCAATCAAGCCGTATTATGTGAGGGCTGATTTGTTGTTGAACCTACTTGTTTCATGCTTCTTGGAATGCACTGAAATGTTACAGTGAAATTCACCAGCAGCATCTTTTTTGAGAGACGCCCTCTCACACTCTGGATAATCCACTGACCTCAGCATGGACAGTTTTTTTGGTGGATCTTCAGTACTTTGTGCCAAAAAACGAGCTGCTGCTGCTGACAGCATGTCTGCGGACTATCCAGAGTAATGCGGACATTGTTTCCATATCAGGATTTTTTTTTTTCTAAAATGAAAAAGAGAAAATTTCAACACAGATGATTTAAAACCAGTTGATCTACAGACAATTACTCAGCAGCTGTTTGCTAACAATTGTAATTATAAATTGAATATCTTTGTTTTCTGAGCAAGCAGAACAGGTGGAAACTTTTCTCAAACATTTCATATACATAATAATCAGCAGATTCACTCAAAATGAATAATTAGTTGCAGTCCTACATAAAAACAAGCTTTTATTTTGTATTACAATACACTTTCAAGATGTGTGGATTCAAAAATATTTCTGAGCTCACTAATTTCACAGCACTGGTCAACACTTATGAACTTTACTGTACCCTGTTTTACTGCCTTACAGAAATTCACTTTGCAATGTCTGCATAGCCTATTATACAACATTAAATGGCTGTGTTTCTCACCTTTATCCCGTGTTTCTTACTTTTCAGCCCTACATAAAGCCCGAGACCAAATTCTGGCCAAGCATCTCCAGAATTGATGACATATATGGCGACCAGCACCTCGTGTGCACCTGCCCGCCCATGGAGTCCTACGAGTCTCCATACGAGGAGAAGAGAGCCTCCTCATAGATGCTCCCTGTGGTCCAGTCCCAGTGTCAGGCCTAAGCGCTAAATCCTCACAGACTTTACCACCAAGTGCTGAGTGAAAGTGTGATAGCTGGGAAAGAGCTCTAAACTAACTGGTGAAATCACATCAGACCAGCTGAGGCAGAAGCACCTCTGCTGGCAGTAGTGACACTCACATTACAGATCTGGTTTAATAAAACTGACATTTTTCCTCACAGAATAATTTCCTCAATATTATAGTATGATTGATCAAATTCGGCAAAAATAAATCAATACTGTCAGGCTCCTCATGGGACAAAAAACTTGACATTCCTTACTGCTATTGTTTTCTTCCAGCTCTGTCAAAGTTAATTTTTGATTTCAGACTTCCCCTGTTTTTAACATTAGCACCCTAGAAATTGCGATTAATTCCCTCAAGCAGAGCCTGCAGCAGGGCTACAAGCAGATCATGCTAAGGCTCCAAAAGTCTACAAGAGATTTTACAATGGGACAGGCCTGAGCTCTAGCTGACTTATTCCAAATGAGTGTGAAAGTCTGTGAGGTGGAAACTGGGACTGGGACTGGTACGCATTTTACTGGGATCATGGAGTTTTCCTCTGCTCGAACTCTTCAGTGGACCAAAGGCGCAACGTTTGCTTCTCAAGGTCACAAAACAAGTGCACCCTTTGACACCAGGGCAGCGCTGTAACACATCTCTGAAAAACTGTACAATAAGTTGAGTACAGTTAATTTCTAGACTCCCAACAACTATAAAAAAATGCCCTTGGTGCCTAATTGTCTGTTCTGTAAAATAGCTGCCTTCACTATCCCCCTTTTTTTCCCAAGTACCAGACAAAACATAGGAGGTAGTTTATTGTAGACTTGTTAATATTCATCTGTTGTATGAAAATATGTTAATGTGTTTTGTGGCATTTGTTGACAGTAGAGGATGGTTTTAATTTTAAATTAATTATTTTCTAATCTAAACTGTTTGTCCAAAACGGTGTCTGAATTAAACCTTTGTCTTAAATTGTGCATGTTTTTTTATGATGGGGTGAAGGTCTCATTTTATGTGACACTGCCACCCAGTGGTGAATGGTACACTTTTCAAAGCAGTCTGCTGAAATAGATCACAAGATGTTAAGCTAAAGTGTTTCCCTGAATATTCACTGCGTCTTTTATCCTAAATTTAACTGGACCTTGTTGACAAATTGATTGATTTATTTCCACAGTAGATATTTATATGTATGGATTTAAATGATACATGTTGTTTGCTAAAAAAGCCAAACATTCCCTGCCCCCCCCCAACTGGGAGATCTGCAGCTTTTCTTTTCTTTTCTTTTTTGTCTAATATTAGAGTTTTGGACTGCTGGTTTGAACAAAACAAGCTATTTAATGACATAACTACGTTTTAGTAAATTGTGATGGGCCACATTCACTGTTTTCTGACATTTTGTGGAATAAACAACTGAAAAACAGATTAATTGATAATTGTAATGGTTAATAAAACTGTTGCAAATTCCTTTGGAATAAAGGCACTTAGCCACGGGAAGGGGCTGAAACTTAGATAATTAGGTTGCGTAACTGTACTTAACCTGTACAGCACATACCACATTCCGAAAAGATACTACAAATACACTCGCCCTGGCCTCAGTTTCATGTTACAGTGCTCCTGAAAGCTTGAGCTGGCAGTTTAGTGTCTGCCTTTAGTCTTGAGACAGTTCAAAGGCAGATAAGGCAAACGATAAGAAAAGTCAAACTTTTAAAAACATCAGTGCAGTGATTTATTTCTTAAAACGTCGCTACAGGAACTGGTGATGTGAAAAACATTCCATATGAAGTAAAGAAGGAACCTGAAAGCACTTATTTTACTTGAAAATAATCTATTAAAACTAATTCTGTGATGAAATAGCTTTAAAAAGGTGCACTGGGCAATTGTGTATATGAGAAATGGTATTAAAGTACAGTAGTATTACAGTAGCAACAAGTTATCTGGATTTTAAGGTATTTTTCAAAGATCATATTTTAAGTCACCAGACCTTGTTTCCTTCTGAGGCTTCATCTTTAGTCTGTATTGTATAGGAGGAACTGATTTGATGGGACAAAAAGCACATTAATATCATACAAACTACATCATAGCTGTGACAACAAAGTAGACCCTTTAAGAACCAGGCTAACATATCAGTGACACACAAAATCAACACTTAAGTTCATCGATGTCCCAAGTCATTTCCAGCTGAGAGACTGACTTAAAGAGCATGGCTTCCCTACTGTGGCTCTGCTTTTCTTAAAAAAAAATAATAAACAATAAATTGGGCCTTACTCTGAAATACTTTTTGGTTCGGATTTGGCTTTGGGAGAATCTAAAACAACAGGCTCTATTGAGAAGTTTAATGATTTCTTCAAAAGTTCATCTGTTGTGATACTGCACAGATGCATCTGGTGATACACTACATTTTCCCTATATTTTAAATATCTTGAATAGACCAAATTATACAATTATATAAACAGTTATTGCTAGATATATCTGGTTCTTTGTCTCAGAGTTCCACTGTTGTCCAAAAAAAATATTTAAAAAACATTTTCTTTTAGTTGCCAATTAAAACACAAAAACAACTTTAACTTTTGACACCTCACAATTTTGAGACAAAGATGTAAATAATAATAATAATGATTAAAAAAAATTAAAGCATCATAACAAATAAATAAAACAAAGAAACTGTTCATTTAAAGCCACAAAATAAAAAGGACACAACTTAACCTCAGAAGCTGGATCGCCATCATAAACAGGTTAGAAGCAAACATGAGAGCTCATTTTGCTTATAAGAACCAGGGTTACTGAGATATTGATTGGCTGATTGCTTTGTGTGCAAGCCTCACTTACTCACTGCTGAGACCACCTGTGTCAGAGCAATCTGACTCCAATGCTGAACAAGGCAACAAGTCTTTCTGGTATCTAAAGCTCATTGAGGTAGATGCCGTCATGTTAACAGAGTCTCACCTCTGCTTCCTAATCCTCCTGGTTGATCACCTGATGAGCCTGAGACTGCGTGGCTTTTCTCCTCTGAATGAGGTGGTCCACCAGAACAACAAACACTGCAGAGAAAATGAGGCAGAGGCCGGAGAGGTAGAAGGCAGCGCTGTAGTCACTGGTATAGTCCACCAGCCAGCCTGCGTAAGAAGAATAAGAAACAAGAATAAGAAACAGAAGATCACAGATCGCCAAGGTTAAGAAATACAAGATCACAGATCGCCGGGGACAATGAATAAATGATTATCCAGTATCCATTCCTTCAGGAGCATGTAAACCTGCAGTGACAAGTTTGTTCTTTCTTAAATTAGTTGCATCCGTACTGGGGGAAATTATTTACCTCATATTCATTACAGAACTGTTCAGAAGTACATAAAGTGAACTGATCATCCTTATACAAGTTATTCCTCTGTCATGTGCTGCAAGTTATTTTTATTAAGAATATGAGTCACTTTGGTAAGCACAAACTGTCTCATTTTGGAATGAAATATGTGTAAAACTTTGATCATTTCTATTGAATGTAAAAAAAAAGAAAAAGAAAAAAGTTCCTAATCCGTAAAAACATAATGGGTCATCTAATGCACAGAGAGATTATCATATGATATGAAGGATGACAGAAAGCACTTAAAATCACTTTCTGAAAAACTTCTTCAATGTCTGCAGCATTGCAGAGATTCAAACATTCAACTATTGAGATAAAAAAAAAAAACCTGGGCTGTTTTTTCTATCTTTTTCTTCTACCTGATGATCTAAATGCAGGCTGCTCACCTGCAGCTGGAGGACCGATGAAACCACCGATGCTCCTGAAAAGCATGAAAAGGCCCAGTCCGCTGTCAAATCCCTCTAGGGTTACAATGTCCACGATGGAGGTGACGTGAATGGCCACCACGCAGCCAAACAGGAAGCCGTAGAGAGAGGCGAAGACAATGATGGCCCAGTAGTTGTGGCTGATGGGCAGCAGCAAGACCACCACCCCGAGCAGAGTGACCAACATGGTGAGCAGCTGCATGTTCCTCAGCAGCCTCATGTTTGCTACCCACCCACAAATCAGCCTCCCTGCCAGGTCTGTAAATGCCAGTACAGAGAGGATGAAAGCTGGCCAGTACTTATCAATTCCCAAACTGCTGGCGAAAGGCACTAAAAAGAGAGGTGGGATGAAAAACCCTGCTGCCGCAAAGATGGCGAAAAGGATGTAGAGGAGAAGTTCGGGTTTTCTCATCAGGGAGAACTGGAAGGTAACCTTCCTCTTTTGTGTGAGCGCAGCAGCATCACCTTCTAGACCACCTTTGGTTTCCTGCACCGGGTTCTGGTCTGTCTCCAGGGGTCTCATGAGAGCGCCACAGACACACAGGTTGAGCTGAAGGCCTCCGATGATGAGCAGCGCGCCCTGCCAGCTGTACATCTCAATCAGCCACTGGAAGAAGGGGCTGAACAAGACGGCAAAGACGGGCTCTCCTGAGCTGGCGATGGCATAGGCGATGGGGCGCCACTGTACAAAATAGTGGCTCACCATGCTGTTGGCAGGGATCCACGAAAAGGAAATTCCTATTCCTGGAAATAGAAAATGGAAAGCTTTAACTGTGTGATGTTTTTCGGGAACACTGGGTTCTTTTTGGATCAAGGAAAAAAAGAATAAGGTAACTTTTGACAAGACAGATGTTATTCATGCCATCTGGGCATAAAAACGCCAAGGTAACAGATGCACAGGGACTGCAACTAGCGGTTATTTTCATTGTCGATTAACCTGCCCATTAATCAAATCAAAAATCAACATTACATTATAGGTCAAGCGGGTGTCATTACATTGGTGGAACTGATGAAACCGACACACCTGCCTCTGAAAACTGATAGTGGGATATTTTCCCTCTGTGTCACTTGCCTTCAAGTTCACTGTCTTCGTACTATCGGTGGCAAAGGATCTGAACCACACAGTCTGGTTCCTACACTAGTGTTTTTCGACACCAGCCCAAACAGTTGGATTTAGCTTATTCTTTTCTGGCAGTGTATCACATGTGGCTCTGCTTCGTCAAAGTGTGTTCACACCCCAAAATGCAACACGTTACCAACATTAGGTCTTCATTTGATTAATCAGAAACCTGTCATCAGATACAAAAACGTTTAAAAATTAAAATTAAACAGGACATAAGTTGCTTTCCTTGGGACATAGATATGCAGCAGAGCATTGGCTCCTAACCCTGCTGACCCTTTAAATGAAGTCAAATCTGTTTGCAGTCTCCTCTAAACCTCTCAGGCTCTCTCATTTGAATAACAGTTACAAGCCTGGAAAAAAAAATATTCATCCAAAAACAAAGATTACATGAAAGTCAGAGAACAAAGGATCTAAATTTTAGAAGTAGCTCAACGTCTTTCTTTTCGGTCCAGGTACTCAGCTTGTGAGATTTATTACTCAGATTCGTCTTGAAAGCCCTTGGACAAGTTGGGAACTGCTGCAGCCTAAACCACATGACCACCAAGTGTCAGTTTAAGTGATGGATTTTAATTTGGTATGCTTCAAACTAAAACTGACCAAAAAATGTGAGTGAAGAGAGCAGCAATGCCTCCTGAAGTTGAGAGTATGTCCTGGGTGTACTACCTTGCAGGATGCCCATAGAGAGGTAGAGCCAGGGCAGACTGAGGTCCAGAGATGCCAGCAACATTCCAGAGGCAGCCAGAAGGCCCCCGACTATGATGACCACTCTCTGAGAACACTGTAAAGTCAGCATACTGGCTACCGGAGCTGAGGAGAAGATCAAAAACACCACCATAAAACCATCAGAGTTAAAAGCCACTAAAATGTTCAAGATAAAATACGTATCTTTACCTCCTAAATGAAACATGGCAATTGTAGTGGAGGTGACCCATGAGGTGGTGCTGGCTGGGACTCCAAAGTGACTCTGAATGTCCAGAAAGAAGAGGCCAAAGTTCTTGAGGATTCCAGCAGTCAGGCCCATTGTGAAGAAGGCAGACATGACCACCACCCAGCCATAACCCCCATCAGGAGGTCCAGCTCTCTGGGACTTCATCTTCACCTGCTGCTCTGCAGGCTGCTCTCCACTCTGCTCTGTGATGAATGGTTGTCATGCAATAAACTCATAAAGGGAAAAGGTAGACAGGGCTCATGGAAATGAGCATGCAAAATGCACATACACGAGCTAGAAATTGTAAGCAACTGGGTGAAACCGATTCAACAAGGTGTGTGTGTCAAACACAACTTAGACTACTACCCCCATGTACTCCAATGAAAAAAAAGACCACCAACCAAACCGAACCAACAAAAACATCATAAGGAATCAGCTGCTATGTGGGCACTTTCCTCCTCTGCAGGGCTGCACTGGCCAGTCCAGTGTGTAAGCAAACTACTTAGGGTCTACACGGCCACATTATGGACACATTAGCCATTATGAGTTAAGTTACAAAGTTGTATAATAAAAAAAACTGATTAAATAAAACCTGTACATTGTAGGTAAGGTTGGTTATTTATAGTGCATTAAATAATGTAACTCGTCATACTGCATATTCAAGTCATTCCTGTGCACGGACAGGTTTCTTTGTTTCACCCAGTTTGAAACAAAGAAGAAAGTTGATCAAATTTTACGTTTTATTTTTACCCCGCTACCGTCTTACTCCTCCTGGCGTCCTCAGCATATCCGTCTTTTTTTTTGCTATAAGCCCATTTCCGTTTATACTGCGGCCAGGAGGTAACATCAGTTGTCAATGCGCTCTTCACAACTCGTCCTGATGATCCGACCATGGACTCTTGGCTTAAGTTGAAACAAGGTCTAAGACACGCCTGAGTGTCCACCGACACCCCCCAAACTAAACACAGGTAGGTATTAGCACATATGAGTGTAGCCTGCATAATCACTCGCCCAGGTTTTGAACCGGTTATCCTTAACCACAATGTGCCGCAGGCTGTTTGCCTGACATACCTGCAGCTCTTTGGGGAGATGGAGAAACCGATGCTCGGCCGAACTGTTTAAGGAAATCAACGCCAGTTTAGCGTAAGTCGCATAGAAACAAAAGCAAACAGACGATCGTGGATGTTTCCATGACCTCGACCCTTTTCTACGTTTGTCAAACAAGCGTCACAGCACACAACCCCCGCATTTCCCTCAACAGCCGTGGGTTATTCACCGATTTAGCGAAACCGGCGTTCACCCGTTTGCCACCCCCGCCCTACTCCGCCTCTGAATGGCTGGTACTCGTTACCATCGTTGCTTGGATTGGTTAGGCAGAGGCGTGAGGAGTGACATCGGTGAAAATTAGGGTAAGAAAATAGGGGTAAGCCAATCAAACGCGGCGGGGGGGAGATGCGGGGGAAGATGGCTCATGCCTTCGCCGTCCTAAGAAAAATACCGACCTCAGCTCTCACGAAGCTGCAGCTGATCGTCAGCGTACGTAACTTCCGGATTTTAAATTAAAATTTTGACGCTTCTATAATTTCTTTTAATTTCTGTTAACAGTATTAGCAGTAATGTCTACTTCGGATTTGAAAACAGTATTCAGTTTCCGCTCATACTGACTGGTTGTGGTGTTACAGTAGACAACACAGGCACCTATACTGTGGAAATAATGGCGTTTCAGGGCCAAAGACAACAGGAATGTGCTTAACAGAGACACTGTTGAATTAAACTGCTCTTTAATGTTCACACCACCTCTCACGATGAAAACAAAACAATAACATTTGAAAAATCACCTTTGTATGTACTTCATTTACACTGACATCTTGCTGGCAGTTCAAATATAGTGTTTACTATATTTTCGTTTTATAAAATTATAAAATTTTTCTGGACATATGTACACAAATATACTGTAGGTATATACACACATAGTAAACACTTTTCTTCGGGTGAGGGGGATACGGATGGCAAGAGCCAGCCCTGCTAGCAATTATTATGGACACAACAGACTCACTCTCTCCCTCTCATTCTCTCACACAAACACATACAGAGTCACTCACAACTTGTTTGACACAAGCATCTCTAGCTTCAGGCCTGGCAATAGTCTACTCACAGCCTCCACAAACTCTGGAACTCTTATTTTTAAAACTTTGTCCAGGATGTTGTTTGAATGGAAATATTTGCTTTGCTTTTCCAGTAACACCACTTTCAACAGTTCCTTGAATCCGAACCACAGTTTTCACTCTGCTGCTGGCTACCTAAGCCACTCCACAATAGAAATTGGGGTTGAGTGCCTTGCTTGAAGGCACCTTGGCAGTAGTTTCTGAGCGGGTCCTAGTTTGGAACCACCACTCTTCCAGTTACCACCTGCTCTGCCACATGCTGGCACTCACGCAGGAGTATGATCCCATTTTGGCCTTTGTCCTTTGGCCACAAACATGGCAGCACTGTTAAGAGTGACTTGGACGAAGAAGAGCACAGCACTTTGGGTGATTTTTCTGTCTAGAACTCCTTACTGTCCCTGAACAGGTCAATTCTCAAAGCAAGCTCCTTGAAAGAAGGACGTAAGCAGGGGTTGTTGTCCCAGCACTCCTCCATGATCTCGTGTATCTGAGAGGAAAAGCAGAAAGAAAATTAACAAAATTATCATTATATTATTATTAGTTGACAGTCAAGTATCAAATATCCTACGCCCATGCACTGACGCCCGGTATGTGAATGTACATGTATGTAACAAATGCATCATATCAGAAAGAAAACACTGGTACATGTTCCTACCTCTGTGGGACACCCAAGAGGCTGAGGCAGCCTGCTGCCTGATTTGAGGAGCTCGATGAGGTGATAGACGATCAACTGACCCTGCTTGTCGTTTCCCATCATGGACATAAAAACCTGAGGGGAACCAAGACGAAGACAGACTTGAAATGCAATTACAGATAATAAAAATGGCTGCAACTCTAAACAAGTACATATACAGTAAATCATGTCCCAACAACTTGTTTAATCATAACAATGAATCTGTTATGACTTAAGACAAACATAAAAAAAAAACCCTGACATTGTGGATCTATCATCAATCAATTGCTGCTTTTCATGCTGGCGCTATGGAGAGGGACTCTGGTTGGGGTGACATGAGGACGAAACTTTCTTGCTGATGGGACACAGGATACAATTGTAACTGTATGTCAGAACTTGAATGTATGTACGTATGAATTAGTATGTGACTGTGTGCTGATGAGGCTACCATCAGACTGTGCTTGTATCAGTGCACACAAGGAGAAGGAGCACGCACACAACACACACACACACACACACACACACAACACACACAGATGGAGTTGGGCTGTCGGTGTCCAACTTGGTAAAAACAGATGACTGACAGGAGGAGGCTGGAGGAAGTACTTAAGTGCTTAAGAAAAAGTATTGATACCACACTGTAAAGATGCTCTGTTAGAAGTAGAAATCCTGCATTACAAATGTTATTTAAGTATAATCAGGAAAATGCAATTTAAGTATGAGTATGAGTTTAAGTATCTCCCATTATACTATTACATGTTATATACATGCCATTAGCTTATTTTTACTCACCTATTCATGTAAAAGCTGGATTTCACTTTTGCTACTGGTAGAGGTGGAGCTCATTTGAATTATTATGCAAGGGATTGCAACTAATGATTATTTTCATTATGGATTAATCTGCTTATTTAGTTTGTAAAAATTCTGAAAACAGTTAAAAAAAGTATTCTGACTTCGCAATGCTGTTTTTTTTGTTTAGTCCAAACCTTTGGCAGACAGATCAGATACTTAATTTTGGACCCTGTGCTGTCAATCCTACTTTTTTTTTTTTTTTTTTGCCAAGAATTTTTTTTTTTTAAGGAGTACATGATGGGAAAATCCTCTAAATGCTATCTAAGTTATTTTCTGACACATCTTCTAAACTTAGTCAAGAAAGTAATGAACATAAACTAAACTGAAAAGGCAGAGAAAAGGCCGGTGAAGTGTGTGAGTGTGTTTTCACTTACTGCAGGAGGGCTGCTGTTTTTGTCACTGTGGGTGAAGAGCTCATAGAGCACCACTCCAAAGCTCCAGACATCTGACGCTACAGAGAACTTGCTCTCAGTCAGTGACTCAGGTGCATACCTAGAAAAAAAAAATAGGTCATGGTGAACATCTGTTCTGTCAAAGGTAGTTGAGCTTACAAATTGACAGTTCAGCACCGCAAGGAGGGCGAAGAGAATAAAAACAGTGAAAAGACAAGAAAAACAGATGTCTGACCAGAATATGGGACTCTCTCCTGGCTCTTTCACCATGTAGTATTCTTTGTCCTGAGGCAGAACTTTGGTGAGGCCAAAATCTCCTATCTTCACCCTCAGCTCACTCTCCACAAGTATATTTCGTGTTGCGAGGTCTCTGTGGATATACCGCTTACCTGACAGGTACTCCATACCCTGTGAACATACAGAATTAAAAAAAAAAAAAGCTTCAGTGATCAGCAGCTCCGAAAGGCATATGTCAAACCTGGGCAAAGCACAGTACCTTGCAGATCTGAGAGGTGTAGTGCACAAGTTTCTTGTGGTCGATCCTCTCTTTGTTCTTCATGAGGTAATCTCTCAGACTTCCAAAGGGCAGATATTCCATGATGAGACGGAGGTTTCGTCGTCCTGAGCGAAGCCAAAAACAAACCGTGTCAGTCATAAAACTGAGTAACTACAAAAAGTCTTCTGTGTCTGTGTCTTCATTTACTCATAATGAGGGTGATACTGAGTAATAGTAAATTTATATTAGCTTAATATTACTCATTAAGTGCTTGAATGTGATGCCACATCCTCCATTAATAACCAAAAGGGGGGAAAAATCTAAATCATGTTATGCAAAATGGCAAAACTACAACTGGTTTATAGGAACTACAGCTCCAGTAAATGTACTTATGTTACAACAGAGTTTGGTGGAAATTTGTCTGCCTTGTTTCGGTTGTCATTCAAACTGGTGAAGACAGATGAAACATATATACAGTATTTAGGCAGGTTTGTTTAAACTGAGTATTATTTTAATGAGCAAATTCTCAGGCAATGTTTTCAAGTGTGGAACACTTGGAGAAGGAAGGTGGTGGTAATTACAGGTGAGCTGTACCTGCGCTGTAGCAAACGCCTTTGTACTTGACAATGTTCTCATGTTGGAGCGATTTCAAGATCTCGATCTCTCGCTCAAAGTCTCGTATGTGCTCTGCAGTGCTGTGCTGCAGTTTCTTCACAGCCACGACCTCTCCGGTGTTGTCCTGAAGGGGGTCGTACCGACACATCTCCACACTCCCAAAGTTTCCCTTGAAGAGAAGACAAACTAAAGTAAACCATTGTTTTTACTCATGGTTGATTTCATGTTTTACTCATTTTCTTGGTGGTGTAGAGCAGAAGAGCTATGCAGTGTGTTTTATTTTAATGCACTTCTGCTACAATATCTGCAATATTAGCAAGTGACAGACAAACTGCTGACTAGTTAACTAGCAGCAAAACTTTAGGGAAACAGACCTTTTTTTCTTAATTTAATGATGCAACAGTTAAAGTCCCAAAATAAATTTCATGCAAGAGGGACAAAAGGTTGAGGTGTATCAGCACGGGTTGATTTGCTCTTAAAAGCAGTGTTCGCACTTCGATGTACCTTGCCCAGCTGCTGTAAGAATATGAGGTGTCTCTCTTCAAACTGAGCTGGTTCCTGACTCTCAAAACCCCCAGGCGACCAACCAGAGCACACGGTCCTGTTCGGCAGGATATCACTGTCTACGATCAACTCATAGTCTGGGGACACAAAGATAAACACATTCAAGAGATAAAAGCATCAACTAAGAGATTTAAATTCATGTTAGATAAGCTGATTTGGATCATGCAAGTCTCAAAACTAATGCTTATGATGTCTTGTACTGTATGTCTGCACAGAGATGAAACTGACATTGATTTACTTATTTAACTTGCAGCAGGGGAAAAACTCCCAGAATACCGAAGAATTCCCTAAACACTATCCCTAATCTGTTACTTACCTAACTGAGACAGGAGCTCAGACTTTGTTTTCGCTGACATGCTTCTGAAGACACAATGTTAAAAAGAGTATGTGTGTCTGAAGACATTTGAGATTCCACACTGGTGTGACCTAGATTCTCTGATGTGACACCAGTGGGGGCTGTCTGGCTGGCTAGCTGACGGCGGGTACAAACCAACCTGGTGTGAAAAGGCTGTGGAGATCACGGATAACAGCACGAAACGTGGGCCTGAACGAGGGCTCGTAGTCCATGCAGCTGGTGATAAGATTAGCCAGTTCGGTCCACTTCGGTGCAGGAAGCTGGTGGTGGTCCTCATAGAACAGGGTTTTCTTTGGGACAAATCAAAGCATAAGTATAATGCATAGATAAAGCAGGTTGTTGGAGAGTATGAAACTGAAGTCTTCTTGGTTTCCCATTTAGGTGAAAAGGCACACTTTGGATTTTATGTTGTCAAGTAGTAAAGAAAAATGAATAAGAAGAATACAGCACACAAGTTGTGTCATGTTCTGACAAAATATTTGAACTATATGATAAATAGCCATAATCGCACCCCACGTTTCCACCCAGAGCTGAAAAAACCACAGCCTGCCTCATCTAATTTTGTTTTACATTATGTTGCTTTTTTTATGTTTCCTTCTCTTTTTTTTTCTTTTAGTGACATTACAAAACATGAGGAGCTGTTCAGGAATGCATCCCCAGGTTGGCAGCTGGCTTACCACCACTTGTGTTAATAGATGACAATTTCAGTAAAGATATCGGAGTGGAAATACAACATTGCAATACAGGTGCATTGACATAATTTGTAACTGTACAGAGCTGTGACGTAGCTGGAAATACCAGCTCTACTGCTTTTAAAACATTCCTTATTGCAGAAAAAAAAACTTATACCATCCAGTATTAAATATATATGTTGAGACAGTATACATTTTAAGTCATATCACCCACTCGTACCTTAGTGTTGTCCAGTGTTGCTAAAGGCTTCTCCCCACCACTGCAGATCTCCCATAGTGTGGTGCCAAAGCTCCATTTGTCTGCAGCCAGGCTCAGGTTGGCAGGGTCCCCAATACACTCTGGGGGCACCCAGGGGATCCTCTCAATCAAGACTGACAACAACAAAAAAAAATTATCCCCAATGGTTGCTAAATTCTTTATTAATTAATGAAAGTACTGACATGTCCTGGCAAAATTTTGTAACAAATCATTACCAGTGTCTACTTATTTTATTTGTGTTTTCTGTGACTAACCTACACAAAAAATGTGGAGGTAGCTTAATAAATCCTAGGGATTTAATAAAGTATCAACTCCCTGCAATCACACTGCCCTCTACTGTTTAAAGAGATGTATTACAGCTAAGCTGAGGAGAAACAAACTCACTTTCTTTGGGCAGGACTGTGATGCTGATGCCAGGGTCACTCAACTTGATGAATGGGGGGTTCCCAGCCCTCCGGTCATCCTCTCTCACCAGAAGAACATTTTTAGCGCAGACATTCCCATGGACAAGATGCTTTTCTTCCTGCAGGTTCAGAAAAGGGACAAAAGGGACAACACCATTAATTTTTTTGTTCTTCTTAGACTTTGTTTTTAACCGCTATGATGACCAGATGATGATACAAATGTGACACAGAAATTGATACTAATCAATACTCTGAATGACCTGGAATCAAATCTGGTACAATGCAATGTTTCCTACCAGGAAGTTCATGGCCCAGGCCAACTGCTTAGCTGCCTCCAGCTTCCACAGGATGTTGATCGAGTTCTTGTTCTTCTTCAAGTACGTGTCCAGCGAACCGAACTTCACGTACTCTTGCACCATGATATCTAAATGAAAACATTTTCTTTTTAGGTGAGGTTAAAATGTAAGAACTGAACATATTAATTTGATGTCAACTAATATAATGCTATTACCTTTTTGAGCCAAGAATAAAAGGTCCAAAAATACAAAATGCTTAGCAAATTTTCTTCACTAATCATACAGTGGGAGAGGGAGTGGGACAAGTCAAAGAGTTTCTGGGGCAGGGCATTATAATCCTCCTAAGAATAGCCCACCATACACTACAGAGAAGCACGGTAGACTCTTGACATCATCCGACCATCATCAGCCATAAGCTCATAATGCTTGTCAAGTGACTGGGTGATTATTATATTAGAGCACAATCTTTTTTTCTCACTGTAAGGACAAATGGAGACATACAGTACGGTTCCAGCATGAAAACTTCAGTTAGAGTGCATGTCTCTTAGGCTGACTTACTTTCTTCTCCGCAGACACACACGCCATAGTTAAGGATCAGGTGCTTATGGAACAACTGGCTCATCATGCTGGCAGCTTCAAAGAAAGACTGTGGGATTAGAGAAGACAGAGAAGAGAGAAAATCCAATTATGTATACATCCATCATAGACAAAAAGGGTACACCAGTACAGGACTAGAACTCATTTTGAAGGATAGATTCACAATTTTTCAAGGAACACAATGCTCAGGTGCTCATATGAACACTGCCCATTAAAAGATCCCTTCTTCAGGTTCTGTTCATGTAAATGATGGGAGACAAGATTAGCAGTCCTGACTCGGTGCAAAAATAAGTTTAAAAGTTTCAGACAAATCGGATCTTCCAAAGTTACAGTTTTGACAAAAATGACAAAGAAAGGCTTAAAATTTGAAAAGCTAAAACCATTAAATAATTGGCATTTTTGATTTTGATTGATTTTGATTTGTGGCTGCAAAAACCAAGTGTATCATTCAGTGCAGCATATCATTTTGGAGATAACAAGACAAGCTTCAAAGCCACAGACCTCAGAGTAATTCCTGTGGGCCTGGTCCAGAACTTTCATGACTACTTCAGTTTGGTGCACTTGTCCATAGTCTCCAAGCTCCTTGCGGATGCCTTTAAAGATCTTTGTAAATGTCCCTTGACCTAGACTCTCCATCTGAAAGGAAGACCATTTTTGCAGTTTTAACACCATATGCATTCAGTTCTGAACAGAATTGCCGAAAAGATGAGGAAATGTGAACATGCAAACTAAGCTTACAAATTCCAAATCTTCTTTCCTGATCTTGCGGAACACCATTTGACTGATGTTGTGTCGATGGTTTGATGGAGAAAGAGGCACTTCAGAGCCCTTGTTGCTCCTGCACACGAGGAGGCAGGACTTTTCTGGTGGTGGAGGGAAAAAAAAGAGAAAATCAAACTTTCAAGAGAAACATTTACAGCTAACTAAGCTGAATGTGTTCATTGTTTAAAGGGCGCCTCCATCCACGTTATTTTCTGGGTCTTTAAGTCAGTGACACAGGTTACAGTGCTGATGACCTCCCCTCACTCAACCCACACACACACAGAAGTTCACCGACGCTCCACACATGGAGAGGAACTAAAATGTCAGCTTGGAAGATTTGAGCTTGGAGGTGAAAGGTGATGTTATTATTATTAAACCTTCATCTCAGTATTTGTCAGTTGCTGTTTGTAAAAACACTGTTGAAACATCGAAACGCTATTTTCTAAGGAATCTATAAGGAATGCTACGGGGAAGCTGCGGAGTGACACAAAAACCTCAAAAACACAAAACATACGGGAACAGCTCTCTGACAGTCCATCTGACAGACAAACTTGAGAAACAATGATGTGAGTCAGAGATGGAGTATGTGACTTGTTAAAACTCAGCGTTTCTTCATCATCAGTTTCTGTGGGAACGGATCCACCACGTTAGCAAATCCTAGCTGTGACCAATTCTGGTTTAGTTACGAAAGCACAAAGACTGACACACTGTTGAGTAATCCTGGTTGTTAGTTTGTACTCCATGCATCCAAGTTCAGAAAATCAATGCTCTCCTTCTCTATTAATGACTGGTCAGAGAACTGGCTTTACTTTAGTTTTGAGTCCAACACGTTCAGCATTTAAAAACCACACAGCTGGAAGCCCAGGGATTTCAATCCGATCAGCCATCAACCCGTGTAATTTAATGTGTAAATACATCAATCTAGCAGCATATAAATGTTAGATATTTACATCACACCTTAGGCAGCAGAACTGTTACTTTTACCTTTGGATTTAGGTGGGCAGCACTTGCTGAATTGGAAAATGACACTGTCAGAGCGCATAGTTTCCTTTTCGTAGCAGCTCAGCAGTTCTTGCAAGCTGCTGAAGTTTCTTTTGGTTCCACTGAGGTTAAACTCCCCGCTGGCAGACCTGGTAATCATGCAGTGTTTGTATTCTACAGCATCATACACCTAGAAGACAAAAGGAGGGAAGATGGGAGAAACACATACCCCACTTCTGATTTTGAGTGGGACACTAGTCCATATGAAGAAAAGACTTGAGCTGGGATATAAACCAGGGACACCTTAAAAAATGCATTATTATTTATTTATCCTTTCACAGTGCAATCTGATATTGAACATGTATTCAGTACTTCTAATTACAGGCGAGCCTTGCCTACCTCAACAGGGAAAGTCAGAAAATACTTGTTGAAGTCTTTAGGGCTACATCTCAAAATGTACAGTCCTCGCTTGTTTCCACACCTTTGAAGCCGGTTGATGGCAAACTCCATTCTGCCAAAAACAAGCACAGTCACAGAGTCGCAGCAGGTTATTTACCTGTATTTCAGCAGAGATTTACAGCATTACTCATTAGGAAAAGGAGCTTTGTTCTCACTTGATCACTATAGAACAAAGAAAGTGACAGCCCCTACTTACGCTGCTGGCAGAAAGTAAGTTCAGGTTTGCTGTTATTCACTTACGAGATGGGGCCATGGCAATGGGAAGTGATGGCCTCCACAAGCCGAGGGGGAGCCACTTCTTTACAAAGGTAGTGATGTGCGTCTGTAGTGAGCCGATAGTAGCCATCGATGAGGGAAACAAAGGAGAGGGCTTCAGACAGGCTGGGGAACTCCAGCTCCTGAAATATATGAAAACCACTGTTAGATAGAATGTGCAAACTTCAACAACTCTCCAGCTATCCCTAAGCAGGGTATTGTAATTCTCAGAGTAGAACCAAATACTTTCTACTTTTTCTACTTTTAAAGTCTTTTAAAAATTCCATACTTTTCCAAACTGCTTGGTAGACCATATTTGTTGTCTGAGTACAAATAATTACATGTTTAATGTGTAAATACATTGTTTCAAATTCCAAGTGTCAACATTTACGCAACATTCTGACGAGATATGCGTGTGATATTAAGCAACTGCCAGATGACCGTAGCTGGGTACTGTGGCTTGGACAAATTCTGACTTATCTTTGAGAATGTCAAGTCAGCACTAAAAACCTGCAATCAGCTCATAGTGTCGGTACAGTCTGACCTGCCACGTGGAAAGCTGGAGTATGTTTCTCTGTCAATACTCATTTCCCCTCAAAAATATTCCTCTAAGAAAAAACATTAACATTCCTCTCATATATTTAGTTGATTTTATAAATAAGAATGAATTATTAGTTGAAAAAAAGTGCAGCTTTGTTTATTCACTGTCTCCATGGAAACGACGATGAATGCAGCCATAAAGGTATGGTTTCATTGCATTACTCGTAAATGTTCAGACAAACCTAATACTTGGCTCTTTGTGATGCTATGTAAATATGCAACTCAAAAATCAACTGATTTGGTCTTGGATATCTGATATTTTCCTGTACTCTTTTCTTTTTTTCATACTTATCCAAACCTGGAAATTACTAAAACTGAATTCCTTATTTTTTCATATATTTCCATACTGCATAGGAAATGAAAATGAAATTACCAGATTCTTGCCATCTTGCTTGTTGATAGTGACCACCCGACTCTCTGCAGCACCCTCCTTGCTGGCCTGTTTGATGTTAATGTCAGTGACATCAGGAAAGTCGCACAAAGTCTGCAGCTCCTGAACAAAGAGCATATGGAAGGATTTTAATAATATGATACAAAGAAAAAAAAAAAAGAACAAAGCTTACTGTCAGCACTGGTGGTCACCTGGTCAGAGTCTTTTAATTTCTCTCTACACCACTGGATGCCACTGTCTGCTGCCACCAGGATGATGAGCTGTCCACTTGAAGGTTCCCTGACCTGGAAGGTCTCTGTGTAGAAGGCCTTCTCCAGAGACTCCATGCTGATGAGGTACTTGAGCTTGAGATCACACACTGTGGTACGACACTGACTGAACTGCTGGATGAAGCGTTTGAAGCGGAAGCGGATTCGCTTGCGTGTCAAGAAGTTGCAGTCTTGGATCTGCGCTCTCATGTCTTTTGGCAAGAAGGACTTGTAGCTAGAATTTAGCAAGAGGGAAAAACATTTTCAACTAATGCACTGTCCAAATGTTTCCCTCAATCTCTCATAATTTTAAAAACAAACAAAGCTGAAAAAGTATGTCTTATGATTTTAACACAGTTGTATGCTCATAATAAGGTGCTGTGTGAAACATTCAAGACAAGACAGGTACAGAGTAGAACATGAAAGATGAATAAAATAAAACAAAATGAAAATTAAGCTTTGACACTACTCAAGTCACTTGGAATGGATCTCAAATGTGGATATTTTTGAGTTTAAAGAATACTGACAATGAAATTTGCATGCATGAAGAAAATCAAAAACTGACAAGTTCTGAAATTTGCGACTGAATCCTCTCTGTCAGATTCTTAGTTTTCTCTGGTTTGCGGTTTACTGATTAACCAACCAACCAAAAGCTTGCGCAGAACCAAAATCCAATTTTGCTTTGGTACCATTAACACCATTACATTAGTGATTAGCAGGTGTTCTTTTCAGATACTTCCCCAAGAAAAAGAGCAGAAGCAGCCTGTGTTTTTCACTAGTACCTTATAGTGTGGTAGATGTCCAGTGGTGACAGCTGTTTCTCCTTGGCTGTTCTTGTCATGTCGAGTACGGCCATACCGAGGCACTCTTCCTGAGTCTCATGGGAGTTGGGGATCTTCACCAAGCCATTGACAAAGTCATACCTCCACTGCACACAGACATAAGAGTAACACATTATACAGTATATAAACTTGCGCTAGCATGTGAAGTATACAAAAATCTGTATGCTGGGTGAGTGTTCTTATCAAAGCAACAGTGTCAGATTATGTTCTTAATCTATGTTTAATAAACTTCAAACTTTCATATCTATGTTGTTTCATTCACTTTTATAAGCACGTTAGAACACTGCTATCTGAACCTTGGCGTGGACCAAACAATGACACCAAGGCTGCATTTAAAGGTCTTTCTCAGTCGCCGTCCGACTCAACTGTGATACAGTTTATTTATGGACTACAGTGAATTCAAATGCATTTATCGAATGATCAAAACCTCATCTATGACTCCATTTACCCCTTGTTTTTATTACAGATGCTCATATAAAACTACTACTTCATCTTCATGAGCTCCTCATGAAGAAAAAATAAAAACAGTTCAGTGCAACATGATTGCTGTCAGTCGTCGGAAAAAACTTTGTTTCCATTTTCCACTGCAGGTCCACTAATGATGTAGGATGACAGCTGACCACAACTGACCAGTGAATGAGCTTCCTGTCAGTTGATCTGATGTCATGCTTGCAACATCTTGGTTTGACTGTAAGAAGTCGGTCTGAACAGCGAACAGACCAGAACTATGCAGTAACAATGGATATATTTATTCATCCAGGATACGAGTGCAAACACAGCCTTCGATTAACCACACTGTCGTCATTTATTGCCGTCCTCCCAACATCTCTCCCTCCATGCCCCTCCTGCAACTTTCCTGTGCCTCACAGTTTGAAAACCTCTGCTCTTTCTTTGCTCACATTTGGAAAACTTTGGCTCCAAGGCCCCTTTTTTCATTTAAGGTGATATCCCTTGACCTTCTCAAAAACAAGATAATTTAATCAAATTACCACAAATTCTATCACTTATCACTGTCCTTCGAAAAACAAAGGCTTACTATTTGTATTCGTTGCTTTAGTTAACCGTCAACTGGCAGATGCAGAGACAAACCTCTCTTTGCAAGTCATAATGGCCTTACTTTATCACAAATACAGAGGTTCAGTACTAGATAAGACTGTGAGGAACTCAACGTATCCTTCACAAAGCAAAACACAATATCTGTCCTAAGTGAATGCAAGCATGTGCAATGGTTAAATGGCTGAAAACACACTGTGTACTTCATCCTCATACGACCCATGCAGTGGTGCTTCCCTTCTCCCTTATAGGCTTTCCCAAGCCAACAGCACAGATTTTCATGGGCATAATTCCACATAATCCTTCAGTTCACTCTGAGTTCAGCTCTGGTAATATCACTGGCTCAAGTTACCTGGATTCACCCACAACACACAACTCCCTTCTATTGCAATGTAGTCTGTACAAATCATTTCTTGAGCTTTTATTGGACCCTTCTCCTCTTGTTCATGCAGATACTATATAGTTAGAGGGAAAAAACCTGTGGTTACAACTGTGTGTTTTCCTTTTGACCAAAAATGCAAGGACAAATACTCAAACAGCCAACAGAGAGACAGCAAAATTGAAAACACAGTCCATTCAAAACACACAAAACCAGAGGAGACTTGGTGGGGAAACTTTCCTCTTTAGGACTTTGTGACCACTAAGACATTGAGAAAGTAGTGCCACTGTGAGTCAATGTGGCATCCAAGGCAAGATTAACCCAGTGGTTGGCCCTCAAGCAAACATGCACAATGGGCCCATACTAATAAAGACACAAAAATGAGCCACACTGTTGGACTGGGTGACATCTTTCTTAATTACCATCAACATTTTATTTTTAGTGAATTCCCTCTAAAAAGTCCTGGTACCATAAAAATTCATTTGCTGCAATTCATAGCTGAAAAAAAGCCCCCAAGTCCAGCTATTGTTAATTACTTATTTACTGTCTGACATTAAAAAAAAAAAATACTAAAAGGATATGTTAGTGACCTGTTTTTAAAAGGTTTGGGAAAGTACTGGGATACAGATGAACCCACTATTTTTTTTAGAATTGCTTATCTCTTAGTGGACATTGTGCTAACATGGTGCACATTACACTCAAACACAAGGAATAGGTTAATTTTCATTCTCATCAACTGATACACCAAACCAGGGAATCACAAAAATGTCTCAGACTGCTTCCTGCTCTGCACCGTCAGTACTCAAACCTCACTGGCATCTGGACATTGACCTTTAAAAATGGAGAACCTATCCTTTGTGTGGGAGACAAGAGCAAGAACTTCATGCATAAAAATACATTTTTGGTCAGTGGTTCTGCTCTGAGTCTGCTGTGATCCGTCAAACCTTCAACTCTCATTCAGCTTTTGCGCACACTGAAGTGTGGATCTTTGCACGCAAGTGGCAAAATTGCTCCCAAAAACCAATTTCTCTCTCACATGATTGCTGTAACTGCACAACAGCTCTCTTGTTGGTGCCACCTGCTTGCATGGGGAGCCCTCTTCTTTACAGTCCAGACTACAGTGTGTGATGCCATCTAATAAAGAGGGTCGCTCTATGATAATATGCTTACCTGAAAGAAGAGGTATGACATCACAAAATCATCGAAGACAGAGCTTTCTGACCCCTTGGCAACCCCATATCTGTATGCCCGTGATGTCCCACCACTGTACCAGCCAGGGAAGTAATACCTGTGTTAAACAGCAATAAAAATGCAACCATATTAAAATTTCAATGCGGAAAATCTACTCCAGAGGCAACCAAGTAGCAAAACAATCTATGTATGCTACCTTATTCTGAAAAACACATCTTCTGAAGCCAATTCGTCAAGCTGGAAGATGTGGTTGGGGGAAAACCACAAGCGGTCTTCCTCTCGGAAAAGACCAAACAGGCTGCAGTAGAGAGGTGATATACCTAAAGTAGACAAAGAAACAGAAATCGCATTATGTTCTGAGAAATTTCACTCTGTTCAATTACGCAACACATGTTACTAGCTTGAGCCAAATCAGTTTCCATTGTTTATGTGTTGAAATTAACTGAACCAACAAATTGCAGTGTACCTGTAGAAACTGTGCTAATCTAGTGGCAACTCAGAGGAGTACAGAAGAGATTATGCTTTAGAATACTAGCTGTTTCTAGTGCTAACACAGATGAACAAAAGGTCAATAAAGATTATCTAAAATGTCAGTTGTGTTTTGTTTATCATCAAACACATAACGTGTGGTTCCAAACACATGCAGGCTAGTTTAGCCCCCCGCCCTGCATGGCCCACATCTGTGCATTAGTTGCATCTTGCTTTTATTGACTCTTAAACTGTACCTCTGCAAAAAACACAAGTAAAACAAAGTTACCATTTTTTGCTGATCTTTATAGTTGAATTAAGACATACTGGAAACACACCACTCAGATGACAGAACAAACAAACGCTTTTTCTGCCGATAGGTTTCACTGTGGCCTCCTGATAACCTTATCTCAGGACCTATGCCTCGAGTTACAGCAAAACACATGAATGGGGGTGCATGATGCAAGCCTGCACAGCTCGACTACTCACTGCATGCCTTGGCTGCATCTATACACAATTCCTCAGCTACATAATCCCCAGGTGGGTAGCTGAGGAAGCTGCAGTCTGCTGCTCCTTGGCTGTGGTAGAAATGAAGTCTCAGAACAGCAGCAGCCGGCCTTGCTTCTGGAGATTCCCGATGGGCAGTCCCATTTTGGTGCACCGTGGGGCATGCGTTGGTCAGCGTGTCCATGACTGGTGAGGAGGCCATCAACAACATGCAACCTTCAACCAGTCGCAGGAAAAACATCAGCAGACAGAATGATTTTGTTTCTTATTTTCTGCAAAGTGTGATAGATTTAATATAGTCATCTTGCTAAGGTCCATGGTCTCAATTGTTGCATAAACTGTTATTAAGATTCAGGTATTACCCAAAGCTGCAGTACAGGAAACACTGCCTGGTGAGAGGTTATAAAATCTGTATATCTACCCTAACCTTCAATCCATTTTTATACATTAACCAGTCCACCAAGCATCCTCACTTAGCTTAGAAATACAGCATAACTTCAAAATGAAATACTGATACTGTTGATTAATAATACAGATTTGGCAATACTGTGTGAAGGCCTTGTGGTCTCTCATCAGTTCAGCTGAATTTTCACTGGAGGTACATCAATTAATAGGTTTAGTTGACTAATCAATACCAATATGAGGTCTGACTAATCACTGACGGGACTCATCTCTGATAGTGGCAAAAGGCTGTAAAGGCGAAGCTTGTACATTTTTGACAGTGCTGACTTTTTCATAGGAGTGAGGGGTTGCTATCGGCCAATTAATCAGCCTTTGCTGCTACAAACTATAGTTATTGCATCAGAATTTGAAAAGCCACTATCAGTCATCCTCTACTTTTCCTCAATTAATTCCCTTTTTTTGCACTGTTATGTTATAGACTCTCTCTCCCTCTCCCTACAATGGCATTTGAATGTAATTTATTGCTAAAGTGGGATAAAATACACAATAAAAAGTTAATGCTGAATCTGATAGATAACATTAGCCTTTCTTTTTAAAAATTTTTTAGCTGTAGTTTCATGTGGTAAAAATGTGATATTATGACGGCCCCAGTCTGAACCTAATTCTCTGGACATTCATTCATATGTGAAAACAGGTTCTGAGACGGCAGAAACACACAAAACGTGCTTCTCCCATGGCACAAACGTCACAAAAACCAACAAAAAATAAAACTGCATCATTCATGTGCAAATCATTGGCTATAATCACTGTCATCCTAAGGAAATTGCAACAGTCCAAAACGAAAGATTCAATTCACAACAAAATAAAACGGAAAAAGTAAGCAAATCTTACATTTGAGGAACTTAATGTAGTAAAAGCTCAGCATTTTTACATGCCAAGTGACTTTAACTGTCAACTGATCATCAAAATAGCTATGAATTTTCTCTCAGTTAACTGCCCCTTTACCCTAATCGATTCAGCACTTGTATGTACAGGTTGGAGAAGATGTTGAATACTTCACTGAAAACATCCAGCACACAAAGGACGCAAATATAATAATGTTTTCATATTATACATATCATTTTTGACAGGACTTGGCACTTCCCCATGAAGCTCCAATTCCAGTTCTTGCGAATCTCAGAAGCATAAAACAACCGTGTTTTAAATCTTCACATATCCTTCGTTGTTAATTTTTTATGTTATCAATAAACAAATGTAACAAGGAGACGAAATTCAACCCTGAATTAGAATACCAAAACTATAGGAAAACTCCAGTTTCTGGACGTTGTATGTTACTATGACATGTTCGGTACTAACCTATAGGCTTCTCTGTCCAGTAGCAAACTCCAAAACTACGGTTAAACTGAACATAACCAGTCAAATATCAGAAACTTAGCTGCAGAACAAACTCACCAAGGCCGTGATCTTGAGCGCTACCGTTAGCTATAGCTTCAATAGATTAACTTGACACTAGCGGCCACACAGACTCTCCCCTATACGAGTTACCGTTAGATGCTACAGAAGCTATGCAAAATTATGTCTACAGTTCAAGGTTAGAAGTTCACATTTCTGCGCTCTGAAAAAAGAAACCGGATAAAACTGTTAACAAATTAATGACGTGTGTAAAGACTTACCTTGATTGAGGAGCCAAGCGTGCAGCTAGCTAGCTAGCTTTGCTTGCTTACTGCTAGCTTCCTAGGCCAACGATGCGCTGCAGCCAGGACGAGCGAGAGCTACGCTGCTACGGCTCTTCAAGATCAGCACTAGAACAACTGATCAAACAGATGAAAATGTCTATGGTCGAAATCCATCTGTAAATACTCTTATTTCCATGTCGCTCTCGGCTGGCTAACCTGCCTCATAAGCTAACGTTACCTCCAGTCACCCTAGCGTTATCCATATCTTACACTCCACAGCAACTTCAGTCGTCTATCTTGTCAATCTTGTAACTTAAGCTAACGTTAGATACAACCACGTCGTGTTCTGTTAGAAATTGGTCCGATAACGCGAAATTCATCTGCAGACAAGCATCTCATTGTGCCAGAGCCTGAGGCAAGAGTTCTACGACGGGAGTTACATTACTGACATCTTTTCAAATGAATACCTTTAACTCTGAAAAGGTAGCTGGCTAGTTTGCCAGTGGCAGCTACAACGAAGCAGAGCCTAAGTCAGTCAACAAACCAGCCTCTCCCACCATACCAATGATGCATTCAACACTGTAGGAAATGTCACTTTTACAAAACAGACAAAAATGCCGAGTGTACAAGAGTTCGGATATTAACAGTAGAAAAACATCACTAAAACTAATACTTCAAAGCATTAATAACCTGCACACTACTGCATTTCTCTTTGTAATAATATTTTTAAAAACATATGTTTACTTAACAGCTGCTCATACAGAAAGACAGTAAAAGTGTAATGTATTACCTGTTCAATACTATACTATACAGAAATACAGACAAAATGTGGTTTGTTATCCTCAAAATGTTAAATTAAAAGCCAGTGGTAAAAAACTGGGGTGAGTGAATAATACACATTGCAAATATTATAATAAACTAATTTTGTATTAACATTACAAATTACGGTAGGAAGAGGGGAACTGTACAAAGTGGGTTATGATTTTATCTAGTTTCTGTTGAAACTGACAAAATCTACCACTTACAAACCACTTCTCTATGAGAGACTGCTTAGTTTGAGGTTGTCAAAAATAATGTGAATAACTATGGACTGTTTTACCACCATTTACACATTTATTATATTATCATTTATTATCATATTTAGGCCTGATAACGTGGACAGTCTTGGAATCCGGATATTACGAGGAACGCCTAAAGGCAGCATCTCCACACTGAGTCAGTCCGTCGGCTTGTCAGTCAACAAACTAGCGACCAAAGGAACAGTAGCTGTACATATTACAACACTCCTGTGAAAGGGAGTAGACAGAACACATTATAGCCAATGTTGTCCAGAACAACAGTCATTAAATATGCAAGAGGTGTATTAAATCAACTTAATTTTAATATTACTGGGCTGTAGATTGTCACCTACGTGTGTAAAATTACAGTGATGACGGCTTATAATTTGAGTTTATTGATTTAATTCTTATTCTTATTAACCATCATGTTTAAGACAAGAGGCTTAATCAGACCTCAACACGTACCTGCAAAATAGGATGTGATTTCACATATATTAGGCTGCAGCAATGAAAACATTTCATACAAACCTGAAACTATGATTTTGTTATTCCGGTAAGAGGACCAGCTGGGCAGAGGGGTGGAGTGGTGGTTAGATTATGCAAGCATACCAGGCACCCTATGAACCCATAGCAAATTGCCTTGAGGTCGTTGTCACTCTCCTCAGCATGGATTTTAAGCATTTATCAACACTTTGAAGCTGCCACAACTAAACCAAGTTTCAAACATATTTAGCTACTGTCAAAATCATTGTGTTTTCTGTTAGTAGGATACTTATAAAGGTCTCAAACCCATCATAAGGGGCTGCAAGAGAGATCAGAGGGTTCGCAAGATGTTTATTTTCCAGACTTTTCTCAAATATCTGCTTTATTCTTGTAAATTTTACACTGTAAAAGCCTTTAAAACAAGAATAAAAATATACAGCCAGAGGCTCTGTGATGCTGTTGGCCCACAGCAGCTCTCTAAGCTAAAGGCTAACACCAGCATGTTAATATTCTCACAAGGTCAGTGTTAACAAGCTTTTTGAGGGGGGTATCTGCATCAAATTTAATGACAATACACTCTGTACCTGTGGGGACATTTCATTCAAAACCACAAATGTCAGCTTCATGAAAAATCAGAGGATCACCAGACTCAGATTAACCATCTGGGAAGTACAAAGATATTCTGCCAATCAATTTACTAAATATTTCGCTGGAGAAATGAAAACTTAAGCACAGAACATATGGAAAAGTAAAGGAATCACCAAAGTCAGAGGGCTTCATACTCTGGGAAAGGAGTCACAAGTAGTAGTAATTTTCCTTAATAGCCATCTAGCTATAGTTAGGTAGGTAGATAGATCAAGCTCTGCTGCAAGGCAAACATGTGTATCCCTTGGTGAAACCCATGGGCAAACACCTGATACACACACACACACCAACACACGCACACATGCTTTGACAAATAAAGGAATTAGGAGAGTCCTGAGGCATTCTGGTGACACCTATCTTTGCTGCTGCACACACACACACACACACACACACAGAGGAAATATCTTAAGGATGTCCTCAGGTGTTTGGGTGATAGCACTCATGCATGCTCTCTCTCTCTCTCACACACACACACACACACACAGAGTTGTATTTCCATCACTCTTGGGGACATGATATAGACTTACATTCATTTCCTGGAGGGTTAACCACCACCTAACCCTAACAATAAACATTACTCGCCTAATCTTAACCCTTACTTTAACCTAACCGTAACCTCAGCTTAACCTTAAAGCAAATCTTCACCCTAATACTTGATTTACACTGTGAGGACTTGTGTTTTGTCCCCATAAATAAGGCAGGTCCCCACAATGTGACTGTGTAAACAGATTTTTGTCCCCACAACTATAGGAATACACGTCCACACACACACACACACACACACACACACACGCACACTCACAGGAACAGCAGAGTACGTTCTGCTCCAACACGCATCCCTCCAGTGGATCTAAAACAGCATCACAGCAGGGTTGCCTACGGCAGAGAGAGGAGGTACAGGGAGAAAAACAAGACAACAAGAGAGAGTGGGAGGCAGAGGAGGGGGGATATGAAAGCAGCGGACGGAGACAGAGGAAGAAGACCAAGTGGAGGAACCGAGAGAAAGAGCAGAAGAGAAAACAAGGGTGGGTCTTCGGAAAAAAGGGAAGGATGGATGGAAAAGAGAGAGCAGCACTGATATTGTCATTACCTGAAACAAATGCAACATGACTTACTTAGCTCTGATTTCTTTATTATCTGTAACTTGTATGAATCTCCACAGGATGTTGCTGGGTTTTATTTGTGTAAACCCCTTTGTTGAGTGCATCTTGTTCACTACGGATCATTTGTTGGACAGAAAGAACTAATCCTTTTGACTTGATGGTTTGACATTTGGAAAATACATTTCTCAATGAGAAAATGAGTAGTAAGGAACTGGAGTCATGAGGCGATGAAGATGTGAGGCAATGGGAAACAGCTAACAGCATGCAACTCCCTCTGAACTCCCAAAGCCTTATTGGATACTTTGTGCTACATAAGTTATATAAGTGCTATATGAATTTTTGTTTTAGCTATCCCCCCTGTTAAGTGCTCAAGAATATTTTTCAAAATGTCAAACTATTGTTTTTCTATATAAATCAATTCATAATAATAATAAAACATTATTGCACATTCTGTACAGAACACTTTTTCAGACAACCACTCCTTAACCTAAGTGTTGAAATCCTGGGTTAGTGGTTTCTGACTTACTCTAATAACTAAAATAAACCTTCATGTAGTCATGATGCTTAACAGACACCATTATGTCAAGGTGACAGGAAATTGTTATTCATATAATTTACCAGTAGATGGAGCTATGTGTACACAACTTGGATAGAGTGGAAACCTGAGAAGGAAGGAAGGAAGTGCATAAGAACAAAAGAGAGAGGTGATGAGAGAGAGAAACAGAAAGAAGTAAGGAAAAAATGTTTTTCTTTTGGACTCTGGTGGATTGAACAGAGTCTCCAAAGGTTTTCCATGCCTGAAACTCACCACCTGCGCCTCTCTTTCTCCCTCTCTCTCCCAGCCAGACACACACAGATGCGCGCGCACACACACATTTGCAGCTGTCCTTTACATTGCATTTATTAATTCTGGACAGGCTTATAGCCTAATATAAATCCTTAACCAGAACATCAGAAATGACTTGGATAAACTAATTTCTTTAAATCTTTTTATCAAGCAGTGGATTTTCCTTTGTCCAAAGCATATTTGTTGAAAAAGGCTTCAAGACAAATAAAACTGCAAAGTTCTCACTAATCCCATAAATGTTTCATGTGAGTAAAATGGCACCAATGTGCGACAATCCATCTTCAATCTTACTGTTGTCCTCTTCAAGCAGTATCGCTGCCAGAAATTTTTCACACGGCTGGCCAGATGGGGCCTGCTGGCACACCAAAGCCAAAAAACAGTTCAGACAGTCAGCTCGAGCTGCACTGCTACATACACGTGTGATGTGCCTCACTGTCCCCACTTAAACACACCCTCCCATTTTGGCGGTCTATTTAAGCTGCGAAAACTTCCCATCTCTCCCTCTGCCTTTCCATGTCACTGCTGCCCTGCATCAGTACTGCTGCCTGTTACCTCAGCCCCATCACCACCCCAGCATCCACCTGCAGACACTGCCTGCAAACATATCTGCAGGCAGTGATGCTGCCACGATGCCAAAGTTTAACACTTTCTGCTGCTATAATAAACTTTTGAATTGTGAGTTGTCTGACTAAACTGAGATCAGTTGAAAATGCTGTAAATGTGAGACTTAAGGATCTGCTCACTGATATCCTTTGGTTTAACTAATCATCTGATATGCACAGATTAAAACTGCAAAAATCCAGTTTTGATGTGTTATGCATCACACACAGAAACATCGAAAATGTCTTTACTTTCTCAAAATGTCCTCGTTCTAAAGGTCTACAATTCAAATTGGTCCTCACAGAGATAGATGAAAAAGAGCCACAAACACACTTATAGATGCATACGATACCCAAAACCTGAAATGACTCAGTAGGGCCAAGCTGGGAGGCACAATTATGACTAGGTGCCTTCTTGACCTTCTATCTGCCAGCCGATCAAATTGAATGATGATTATCATATGAGTGATAAGCTCCTTAGAGCACTTTTATATAACTTCCTCTTTTTCCCCTCTGACTGTTTGTCTTTCTTGTCCCTCCACTGGTATTTTTCTATGCTCTCTATTGCACTCTCTCTCTCTCACACACACACACACACACTTTTCCTCATCTTTGTTTTCATTAATCTCTTCCACTGTCACCAGCTCTCTCCTTCCTTCCTGTAAAAGGGTTTCAGAACCTTAACTGTATCTTGGACTACTCAGAAACGCCATTTCATAGCTGATCTTATCCATCGCAGTCATGTGAGAGCTGCATTTAAATGCTAAAATTCTCATTTGATTTGTGACCAAAAATTGAACACTACATGTATTATATGATACATTGTTGAATCCATGCGTTTTATCTTGTCTTCAGTGTCCTAGCTACCACTAAAAATGTTCTGTTTAATTTTATCTGGGAACCTGATCTTCTGCAGTTATTTCAATGGGTATAGTTGTTTCAATATTTTTAAATTCAACATATTTAAAGATACATTTTTCATGATATCAAACCATATTATTCATGGTATGTATTTACAATAAGTAATTTGCACGCTGTATAGTATGTACGTATATAGTTTTTATTGATTATGGCAGAGTCTGCCATCCCCACTGGATTAAGATTGCCTACTTAACAATGAGGGATTTACAGGAAGTGATGCATGCATTTCATGGTCTTATATTTATAATAAGATTATAATGTATTGACTCTTAAAGCAATTAAAAAACACTGTTGATGCACCCTTTCAATATTTCAAGCTTTATAGCTTCAATTATAGAGAAGCTAAGTTGCTTTTTAAGGTTTGTAAACACAATAAAGCTAAACTATTATAAAGCTTCCTGACAGACTTTTTATTTATTTAGCTTTTCCACAGTTGGTCTGAAGCTGAGGGCTCTTTTTCAGAGCTCATCACGCCACCCTCAAAACTGAAATGATGTTTGACCAGACGGTTAATTTCACACACAAAAATGCAATAAAACTCTCACAGGATGAAGATCTGTCCCAAAGTTACCAGAGCAGTCGCTTCTCCCATCTGTTGAGTGGAGTATGCTTTTGTGTTATTGTATCATTGGTTGCTAAGTGTTGATCAAATACTTATATATGTGCGTGGATTGCTTGCAAAATCAAGAAACAGAAATAGAAACAAAAATTACACAAAATATAAAATACAAAAAATTTACTTAACCAGCATTTGTTGATGTTATTCACAGTAAAATACAGTGTGTCATTGCATCTATAATCTCTAAATATCTTTTTTATAAAACAATTTGCACTACATTAGAAATCATTTTTAGCAGAAAAACTGTTGTCACCTTTAAGTTCATATTGTAGACATTTTATAGAAATTGACTAATGCTGTGGACTGTAAGTATTTAAGTGGTGACTGGTTACCAATGAACAAATATAATCTTGGAATTTTAATACAGTTCAATCAATCATTCACTGTATATGTAGAAAACATGCTATCGCTGCATGAAGAAAGTCTTCACAGGTGACCCCCTAGGTCTTTACACACCCCATTTTCGCCTGAGAGATACACAACACCAGATTGATCAAAGTCTCACAAAAGAAATGACATGCGTATGTTCTTTGACAGCCCACCGAATACAGTAAAAGGTATTTGTCATCTGGAATGATCTTTATATTTTGTCTGGCCAATGCATCTGAGAAGAGGCACCTCAGCATGAAAGATCATATTTACCCCACTTCATTAGCTTTCAATGAAGCAAAATGCAAAAAGGATTTGGGAGAGCCAGCACACAACAGAGTAGTATGTGGAAAAGATGTAATTTTTGGCAGGAGGATGAAATATGTGTGTGTGTGCGCGTGCGTGTGTATCCACTACATGTTGATCCCTTTGTCCCCACAAAGGGCCAGAATCACATTTTGTGGACTCCACACCCATACTTAAACACATATTTGGATGCTCCTGGTTTAAGGGTAAGACTCCTCACAACTCCTCACCATAACAAGTTTGTATGAATGTGAATACTTTAGGGTCATAACCAGAATTTTAGAAATACTGGGTTAATCTGCAGGGGATATAATGAGTGTGTAAGTCAATGTGATGCCATCCTTTACTTTTACTTTACTTTTCTTTATGCTTTCTTTTTGTTTTGTTTTTTTAAAAAAACTTTTTATTTTGTTCAGCCAAATACAGAAAACAAAGGAGCTTGCAATCTTGCTGGCAGGATGTTGCCATAATGTTTTCTAGTAGGAAATGTCACAAGTGTGTCCTGGTCCATATTCTGGGAGTATAAGTTTTGATGTGAATCTGAGGCAGCTTGTACATCTGTCAGTGCCCAGGCTTGTCTTCCAGGCTGTATGCTCATGTAGGCTGAAGACCAGTGGCATAGCAGTTTCTCAGTCAAATCATCAAATATTTCCCTTAAGGGCACATATGAAGGATAGAAAGCAGGTTATCTGGTTTTGAGTTTAAAGATACAAATCACTGGTGGACTGCAGCTTGTCAAAACTGTAATTTTGCTTGTCTTTCTACATTACTTTCAAATGTCCTTTTCATGTTTGTCAGGAAAAGACATAAACAAACATCTGTCACTTTGGGTATTGGTAACATGGTCATGTTTGACATGCTGTATGCAAAATAAATAATTCATTATTAGAAAAATAACTGGAAGATTAGTCCTAAGGATAAACCTTGTTTAATTTGAAAGGATACTGTATAGGATTTGATTTGATTCGATAAATATCAACAACAACCTATCGCTGAAGGTGCTTAAAAATGAACATGTTTCCACTCCAACTTGTTAAATATGGCAGGTTGGTCATGACCAAAAAAGCCTCAGACTTTGACACTCTACTTACCCATCTAGTGTTAAATGTGCAGGGCTCCAATGTCAAGTTAGTAATAATAAATATGCAACACGTACGCGAGTTAAAAGTTAAAAACAAGTCGACCTTGACATTTGGTCAGAGTCTTAAAACTCTCCTCAGTTAAAGTCATGTCTTTGACCATCCAACCACCACGACTGCCTCCTGGTGGTCGGTGGAGGGGGGTAACTACAGCATCAGGCCTGTACTCCACTGACACAGCTGATTTGGTGTGTTGGGAATGAGAATAGGCTGGAAAACACACTCTTGGATTTTTACATGTATATTAGATTGTTCCACAATATCTACATACACATACATCAATCTAAATTGCAAGATTGATAGCAATAAAAGTATTAAAGTATTAAATTGAAGTTGAACTGCTGCAAAGTCTCCATCTCTAATTTTTAAAAATGTTTGTAGCTTACTGTTAATGAACATATATGTATGCTAAAATGAGGTAAAGCCTATAAAACCTTTGAGGGACACTTAGTGTAGTTTAAGCATTGATTTAATTGCCACTGGAGAATGTTTCAGTTCATTGGACATTTGCAACAGAAACTACACAGCAATGGTGAACCAGAAACACAGTGGACAGATTACACTGAATTAATGAGTGACAAGAAAGTCCAGAGAGTCTCATCCACTAACTTTCAAGTCATTAAAGCCATAAATAACCATAAAGAAAAGAATTTAATGGAAGTAGAGGTGAGTGAGAATGCATTAATGATATGGATAAGAGGTTGTGATGGGTTGAAGTTTGTCACTCTCAAAGGTCTAAAGAAAGGCCTTCATCTCCTAAGGTAATGTTAACAAATAATTCTGCATTCAGTAGTCTCGTCCATCTTTTATTCATAGAAACGAGGGAGGAAAAACAGAGGGGCATGTTGGCTGGTTATTCTTGTCCATACGCCTGTCATTTACATGTTCACACCAAAACCACCCACCCCCACTAAGTCTGTGTCTCATTTGTCCTTACTGCTTACACATTTTTGCACTTATGGTTGGTTGTGCGGCTGCTTGTGTATTTGTGGGCCTGTGTGGTGTTCGTGTTTGTGTGCCCATGTGCGTGTATATCTGGCTTGGACATGTAATTCCCTCTGCCAGAAAATGTCCTGCAGCAAGAATTTGGACTTGAGAAAGTGTCCGCTGCTCTGTCGATATATGACACGGTGCCAAATTGGGCACGCAGCCACTTTCGATTAGCATGGCCCAACACTGCCCATTCACAGCTACAGCACCGCCAGAAACTGGTTGAGAGTGCTAAGAGAAAATGCATATTGCCAAAAACAAGTTTGAGATGCTGCAAACAGAAACCTATAACTGCCAAAAACTTGTCCAGAATGCCGCAAACAACAAAAACAATAATTAGAAAATCATAACTGGAAATGGTGCTGCTCATGCCAGTCCTGCAAAACTCCACACGTGTTGTTTATTATTTGTTTGTTTACTGTTGGGCATTAATTAGTGAGAATTAGTGAAAATTTGTGAGAATTAATGACAGATTTCCTTGAATAAAGTGGAAATTTTGAGATTAACTGACAATAAATCTCTGCGAACCAACAAACATACTAGTAATTTTGTGATATTGTATCGGCTTAAGGTTGATTTAAACAGGGACCATTTTCAAAATTCACTTCTAAATCAATGTCTAAGGGCTTTTACACCATGTGTTGTTATTCAAGGGCTAAGGATAGCTAAAAGCTGACTGTGGGATATCTGTCACACACACACACACACACACACACACACACACACACACACACACACACTGTATACCATGGTGAACATAACCCCAGGGCTATATGATTAGCATTGTACTTTTAGAAATCCTGGGTAAAATGTTTGTCGGAATATGCAACTTTTGTTTCCATTCTTGAATGATGCAGGGCTACTTTTGTCTTCATTGGAACCATTTCACACTGGCACCTTTGTACTGTGTTTATTTTCCAGGGATGACCCGCCAAACTCTGGCCTAACCCTGCTCTGCTCTGCAAACTCTGGCTAAAGTTGGTGTTAGCTAACTTTGGATTGTGCCAGGATTGTACTAGTGCCAAAGCTGTCTTAGCCTGGAGCTAAGAAGGTTTTATCTCTGGGATAAGTATCATGTGAAAAGCCCTTGAGAATGTAACTGTAAATTTGTCTGCTGAAAGACGTTGACAGGCTATGTTGTCATAAAATTTAATCCAGAAGCAAAGCAATGAGAAAACATGAGCAGCATGAGAAGGTTAATGTGAATTTGGTGTTTTCATACATTAAAATGATTTGATTTGGGATTATCCAAAACCTACCCAAAGCTGCACACAAATAATACTTTTTCAAAAAAGAGACCCAATGTTAAAAGGACCCGTAGAGCATCAGAAACAGCTTGCAATAGACCTGAAGAAAATAAATCTAGATCCAAAATGTGGATGGACCAAATACATTCAAATCAAGAGACTAGACCACTAGAGGTCTGACATCTGACAATTCACATTCATCGTCTTGCCTCAAAATAATTTACTCTATGGATGATTATTGACACACAGAGCTGAGACCAGTCGAATTAGGGTAGGATGCCACTCTGAATTTATAATGTTACAGTATATATATTTATACCATTGATAGTTTTGACCAGGCCTGACTCAGGTGGATACATCTTCTGTGTTGGATTACCTTTCTCTATTAGGCTTCAAGTCTCTTTAACCTCATTTAGTACTAAAATGAATGGAAACCAATGGAACCCAACATTTCATGAAATTACATGAATTTGACAAATGCGTTTGTCCAAAGGGAGTTATAAGTGCATTCAAACTCAAAGTGATACCCTCCCAAACAAAGAACCAAAAATGTGTTCAATGAACTACATTGAAATAAACACATTTCGGGGGAAGTAAGTGCTATCAAGTGATGTCAATGTGTTGTTTGGAAAGGTGGGTTTTTTATGGCAAATATGCTCCTGACTTCACTGCAGAGGTCATTCCTTCACTGTGGGACTATAACAGTAAAGTGCCCTGACCCTGAAGACAGACTGCAAGATCCTCAAAGTCCAGTGGTAGAGAAGCACAATGGTTGTACCAGAGTGTAGGGTTTGGACTATAGATTGGAAATAGGAAGCCTGAAGTCACTGCACTGCAAGCCATCACCAGAATCTTGAACTGCAACAAGGAGCCAGTGATGTCAGTGTAGGAGCGAAGTGATGTGGGAAAATGTTTGCCGGTTGAACACCAGCCAGGCAGCACTAGTTTCAGGTTTCTGGTGGCACACACAGCAGCAGAGTTTCAGTAGTCCAAACAGGAGATTATATGAAGTGCCTAAATGAGCACCATGAGGGATCTCTCCATGAATGAAAGGACAGATATTTCACAGGAGTGCAGAAGAGAACTTCTGCTGCAATAATTGGTGAGAATCATTATCCAGGGCCACACCCAGATTCCTTGCTGTCTGAGGTGGTAGTACCACTGTTCTGAAGGGTGATAAAAAGGTCTCAACACAGGCGTCCTTTTCCTCGCAGGACCTGCAAGCTCAGACTTGTCTGGAAGGTGCTTTAGGTAGTGTCTTGACATCTGATCTGAGATATTCACCAGGCAAACAGGAATGTACGTCTCCACCTGAGTATCAGAAGGCATCTTGTGTAGATGAAGAAGAACGTGTGATTATGTTTTGTAAAATGGTTTGGTATGAAGTTGATACTCATGTGCAAAACAATCCGAATAGTCCCTGAAGGCCTCTTGGATGTCTGAGCTGACACTACATGCATGTCCCTCTCCTATGTTCTTTTTCTAATTTTCTCTGTGCGTTTGTTCCTCGTCTACTCTCTACATGTCTTGCTGCATCAGCTAATAAAAGATCAAGTTATTTTTCTTTCCCTTTACTTTCACTTATCTCTCTTCCATCCTCTAAAATTTTCCATCCCTCCCTCACTCTCAGCTCTCTTCTGTCAGTGTGTTGGCACCTCCTTCTCCTTCTCCACTTCCTTCTCTCTGTCTCTTTCGATCACACTGCCAGTATAGGGGCCTGGTTAACAAGCCATTTAAGCCCCATCTTCTCTGCTCCCTAATCACACATGCAATATTCATTCATGGCTGTCACTCACACAGACACATTAAGGCTATCATTCCCTCTCTGCTCTCCCCTTCCCACTCCTTTTTCTACTCTCCCTCCCTCATCTTCTCATCTTTGCCGCTCTCCTTCCTCCTCTCCTGCCCACTTTCATCTTTCTGTCTCCCACTTTCATTTTCTCCTACTTCCTCTCTGCCTTCCCTCCCTCTCGCCCATTCAATCTCCTGCTCTGTTCCCATCTGCACATACAGAAAGAGCGAGACATCTTCAGTCTTTTCATGTGATCAACCGAGAGGGACTGTGGTGAAAACTGTTTATCTTTTCATAGAGATTATATGTGCAGGATCTGCTTATTAATAATAATTTGATGTAATTCAGCCGTGATGATACATTCCAATAACAAATATGCCTCTCACATTCAAATATAAGCCCGGAGGACCTGCTTGGTGTTTTAATTTGGGTGAATATGGAAGTCTGTATGCTTGATTGCCTGCAAAATCTATTGTTGACGTAACTGCCAACAGCATCTAGAGGTTGGAAATATCAAATTGAGGGCTTAAAGACAAGTGTGGAGTGGATCTATCTATCTATCTATCTATCACAAAAGACAGTCTCTTTCTCTCTCTTACACACACACGTAAATTATATGTACACAAAATCACGTAAGACACTGCTGCCAGGTTTGGTAAAAGATTATGGGTTAAAATAAGTTGATCATGTCTAATACTGCCACGGATTCATTTAAAGTGGAGTTAGTTGAAAGCCTTGCGGACCTCACACAGACCTGAAAGGGCACCATAGATGTCTGTATGAGATGCACAGAAGAGTGACAGTGAGTTGTTAGCATGACTGTGTTAGCATCAGTGCACACAGCAAGGTCCATAAAGACATGGTTGGATGAGTTTGGTGTGGAATAACTTGACTGGCCCACACAGAGCTCTAACCTCAACCCCATCAGACACCTTTGGGATGAACTGGAACAGAGACTGTGAGCCAGGCCTTTTGGTCCAACATCAGTGCCTGACCTCACAAATGCTCTACTGCATGAATGATCAAAAAACAGAAACACACCAAAATCTTGTAGAAAGCCTTCCCAGAAGAGTGGAAGCTGTTAGAGCTGCAAAGCTGTCCATGTATTTAAAATGCGATGTCACTGAAGTCCCTGTTGGTGTAATGGTCAGGTGCCCCAATACTTTTGTCGATGTAGTGTATCTGCTGAGATAAAGTTCTACTAAAAATGCATTGCTGTACTTGATTTTATGCACCAGTGATCAGTGGGTCTCTCCACATGTGTATGACCATATCTATCTACTGTCTGCCTGTCTGTCTGTCTATCTGTCTGTCTATCTGCCTGAAAGATGACGTTTTTTAAAGAGTATTGGAGCTTCAAGCTGTAAAATTGAAAACTGACACGGCAGCTGTGTTGCAGTTAATTTACCATGTGCAAATATATTGGGCTGCTGTTTCATGGATTCAGGCTTACTTAAATTGTTTAAAGTTCCTCATTAATGACAATACGTAGACAACTGTGCGAACTAATAAGTCTCCCTCACTCTTTGCTCGGCAGTTCTATCTCCGTTAACACCACATTGCTAATCAGCATGAGCGTGGATGGGTATCCAATGCAATCACAGACAATTATACTCCTTGCTGTGCGTGTGTTTGTGTGTGTGTGTGTGTATGTCTCTATGTATGTGTGTACATTTTAGCCAATTAGGAAGTGACACACTGATGAGCCATCAGCTCTCATGCTATGTGACTGCCAGTCATATACAGACAACAAACAAGAAGCAACATCGCCTGACACACACACACACACACACACACAGTCACGGTCAAGTGCCGCTAAATTAGAAAAAGAAAAAAAGTCAGAGTGGGGAATCGTGTTTTAGCTGAACACTGGTGTAGTTAGTGAGACGGTTTGAGTTTGCAAAAAGTAAAATATGTTACAAAGCACAAAATGACTCCACAAACATACTGTATATATGTGGGAGTTTGTTGCTGAGCAACACCAATGAGTCAGTCTCACTTGGTGAGATTTTTGGATTTCATAACTCACTTCCCAGCCTGTACTTAGTTTTGGAAAATTCCTGTCAGTAGGCAGGAATTTTGCGCCTCTTGCCACAAAACACACACACACACACACTAAACCATGCAATTAGCCATGCAGCGTTACCACTGCCTAATGCTACAACCTCTGGAAGTTAAACTGACAATTTTTTAATCTAAAGGAGTACAGCACACAATGTTTTGTTGTCCCGTTATTTAATTTTTCCCTCTTTCACCTCTTCATTTCTGCTCTTCTACCTCACCTGTTTCTATAGTGAGTGACCGCTATTATGTACGCCCGTACAATCTATTGCTCTGCCAGTCTTATGACTCAATTTTACAACGCTGACCATGTTTTCTTTCTTTTTCACACACATCAATGCAAATGAACGAGTTGCATGTAGGTAAACGTATGCACTTCATAGATCCACAAACTGAATTACACTGGGTGATCCCTGAGTGGACTGAGAAATCCCTTTTGCTTTATAGGGCTGTGTTAAAAATTAAAAAAGAAACAAACATTAATTTTAAGAAGAGTCACTGTTGGGTAGCTTGTTTTTAATCACATTAAGGCACAGCTTGATCCTGAATGTAACTGGGATGACACTTCTGTGTCACATTCAATAATCAGTGGAGATGTGAGAAATAAATATTTATTTTTTAATTAAAAACACTCATATCTTTCTCCTGAAGCTCTTTAAAAATGTCCCATAACCTGCAGGAATCATTGTATCCATGAAGGTGTTGCTTTATTTCCTCTTGGTGGACGTCTTGTTTAGCAATGAAGGCCTGTGTTTCTAAAGTGGTACACATGTAGTGCATTGTGATAATGAGTCTTAGCAAGCTCATTGAGCAGCTGTTGAGAGTAATTAGTATTTAATCTCAGAGAGGAGAGTGCTGTGAATATTCTCACTTTGATCAATGCAAGCAGCCTATCATCTCCTGTTCTCTCATTTCATTTTCTCCTCTCTTCATTTATTTGTCTCCTCCTCCTCCTCGTCCTGCTCCTCCTGTCTTTGTCTCTCCCACATGTTTGCACCCCCAAAGGAGCAGGAGCAGTTTGCGTCTTAATGGAAGAGAAATTCCCTTCCTTTCCCCTTCTCTCTGCCTATCTGTTTGTTTCTTTCTCTGTCTTTGCTCTGTTTGTCTCGTAGGGATGATAACTGCTTTATTACATTATTGTACAATCAGCATGATAATATCTTTACACACCAAAGGCCAAAATGTGCCACGCAGCCTTGACTGGTGCCTTGTGGATGCCTGCAGTGTCTGAGAAGACAGCTTTTGTGCAAGTCATGAAAAGAACAAAAACTTGTTTTTCTCCTAAGCAAACCTTTGACATGTCTTTTGTTTCATAGGGGATTATCTGTGGTTTGCGGTGATCTTGGGGTTGTGAAGAACTTTGAATGTACTACAGAGAAACTGTGGCAGCCGTCACTTAAAGTGGAAAACAACAACAACAACAAAAAGTACTCATTTTTCTATGTTGGAGATGGCGGTTAGATCAAAATAGACAGTTACTACAGACAAGATGGTAATAAAATAGCTAGAGAGCTAGCTACTTCAGTGATTTGATAGTTTAGTGGTTGGTGGAATAAGGGAGCCAACAGCTATTTGTGCCACAATGCTAATCAGTGGAAGCATGGGCATGTATTCAAATGTAATCACTGACAATTATAGCCTGCACCATGTGTTTTATTTGACGTATGAGTTTATGTAATGTGTGAGTGTGTGTGTGTGTGTGTTTGATTAGCCACCGTTGCGCTGATTAGACATCAATCTTCATGGTGTCAAACTGACTGTCAGTCAGACAACAAACAGAAAGCACGAACCTCACATCGATGACCGCGTGTGTGCACCTCCACGAATGTACATTCAAAAATGCGAAATCATCTTTTGAATTGTATCTGAAATCTACTTTTATTGTACATCCTTTTACATCAAACCAAATTGTTAAATGTGTGAAAATAATGTAACATGTATGTTGCTTTTCTTTTTCTGTTTATTTTTCAACGTCTCCTTGGTTCGATAAGTCTTCTATAAATACACTTTATCATTCTTATTATTATTTTCCTTATGCCATCTACAGACTGAGCTGTCACTTGTGTTTTTTTTTTTTTGAGTGTGCTGCCATGCATATTTTAATTTATGATCATGCTTGTATGCACATTTATGTAAGAGATAGAAAGGCAGACAGAAGCCAGTGCTTTGTGTGAGGTGATGACGGTGGCTGGAAAATGTATCCAGTGTGAGAATAAAAATAATAGTAATAATAACAATAATTAAAACTTGCTGGCGTGTCCCCCATAATTTTGTGCACCCTGAGTAATGATGATTACTATTTGTACTGCTTCCACTCATCTAGACTGCTTGTGATTAATTAATGCGCAAATGTCACATCGCAGTGCTTTTAAAAGTCATGGCAGAATTCATCTTGGATTATTGTATTACTTTGCATACTTTTATCATGTCAATGTGGCTGACATGTGATGGGAAAAGTCTTTACACAAACATGGAATTTCTGGTAAGAATGATTAGATGTTGGTAATAATAAGAGAAAATACCGGCAGAGGAGAGAATAATAAGAGTATAGCAAATACAACAGATGGTCAATAACTAAATAAGTAATGAATAAAGAATAACAGAAAAATAAATAAAGACAGCAGCACACTGGATATAGTCATGGCAAATCTGTTTCTGTGTACGGAGTCCTTCTGGATCATTCTATATACTGATCCAAGTTACTTGAGTCCATTGAGTCACTTGAGTCATTATTACCAAGAACCCAACGGTTAAACCCAACTCCAAAGTCCTCTTGGGACTGAGTCTGAGTCTGCACAAGGAGCCAAGGACTCAACAGATGCAGGTTAACAAAGAGGGGGATTTGTGAATCTCGGTTATTTTTAGGAGCCGAGTAAACCGAGTGATTCAGGACTCATATATGTCTAACTGGATGGAGCCACATTGTTTTTATTCATGGACAAAAATATTATGGGTAAATTAGGTATAGCTGAAGGTACTTGGTAGATCAGATCCTAAAAGTCCAGGGGGCCACATTAAATATATAAATAAATACTGAATATGCACAAAAACCTTCCCCACGCATAAACTGGTAATTAAGAAGAATGAGCTGTGAGATTGAGTGCATCTCACTTTGAACTCAAACTTTAGACTGTGTGTAAACATGGTTTTTGAGAGGTGAACAATAAAAACTGAACAATAAAAAATTAAAGTATGACATTGCTTGTTTTGGCTGTTTGCCAGTTTCACTGTTTCTGTTACTACTTCATACACCTGGTTCACGATTGACATTTATAAAACAGAACGAGGCATGCTTTATAAATGTGATGAAAGAAAATGCATAAATACTTATTTCTTTGTAGATTTACAACTAAAATTGTGTGTACACTCAGTTCTTTGATATCTGGCCTCCTATGTTTGTTAAGCCGACATGACCCTGTAATTCTGCCGTTTATTATACAATTTATGTGAAATGGAAAAGAATCCTTTGGCTGCGGCTTGCAAACTTTCACATCATCAGTCAATGTGACATTGTGATTATGATTGTCACTAATGAAAAGTGTAATTTGCACACTGAATCTTTAATTACACATTGCTGGACTGTGGTTGCATAAATGACTGCATTTCATCAAAGTATAATTTCCAAGGACAAGAATGAACTTTCAGGCTTTATATTTTGTTACATGAACAAAGCATATATTTTTTTTGCTTTCTTTCAGTGGGCCTACAGTAGCTGCCTGACTGCTTTGGGGAGGAGGAAGGATGGGAGGGGTTGACATCTGCCCATCTTTAGTTTAAGATGGATTGCATTCATAAGCTGTTTGGGAAACTTTTAATGCACTTTGTGTAACATGATGAATTGAAAACTTAAGAAATAGTATCTTGAGTACAAGGATAATTTTAGCTGGCTATTGACTGAAATGTACCTTTACCAACATTACAGTGGTACAATAAATACGTTCTTCTTCATCGACTCGAAAGTGCAGCATCATGAAATACAGAGAGAATTGTGTTAGCGTGTTATGCAAACCTTATAGCAGTTACATTGAATAAGAAACATTGTACTGTAATCTGCATCTGATCTAAAAAGCTGAGTCATAAGATGTGCACATGGGCTGATCGAGTTTTGGACTATCTGAGTTAAAACTAGAGATTGTTTATGCCATACACCAAAGTCAAAAGAGACGGACAGTTATGCAGATTTCTGTCATTTATCTGTCTGGTTATGCTTCCATTATTCTCTGCAGACTCTGCCTGTTGCCTCTAATTTTTTTCTCTTCCTATTTCTCTTTGTTGTATGACAGTTTAGAAGCCAATCACGACAAGACTGAATTTTTAATTGTCATCGGAGGTGACCCACTGATTTCAACGCCTCTGTGATGAGGAATGAGGCGACAGGCAGGTGAAGCAGAGAGGCAGGCAATCAGTGAAACCGATGCAAATACACAAAAATACAGAGAGACGGGCAAACAATCGTGAAAATAGAGAGACAAGTGATAATAGAGACTGGAGAAGCATGGAGATAAGCAAACAGACAGGTAGCCGAATTACTTTTTTAAAAATTTGTGTCACAGAATATATTACCCAGTGTCTACTGACTTTTTTCTGATGATCAAAGCTTTGTTTACGCTGCTTCTGAACATCCTAAAAACTGAAAGAAACAGGAAATACAGAAAAAAAATGACTGGAATAGAGGATTTTTCTGTCAGAAGAGAGAGAAAATAAGCAGAATACTGGTGATGTTCATTAGTTTTAGTTTGAGTTGTGTGTGTGGTGGAATGAAGCAGAACTGATATAACCTTATAATTACCCAAACTGCTTTTGGGAAGTGATAACATGAAGTGACACGAACTGTGAGCCACGCATCTCACACATGTGAAATTAAGCAATGCATTGCTTGCTGATTTCAAAGTATGATTTTCTGGTCTTGCTCCTTTTTTTGTGCCCTCAAGCTGCTTTACAAAGATTTTCAAGCCATTTTGGCAGCTATTTTGTCATCCAAATGTCCACCACATTACAAAGTAACCAAAGAAGAAAGAACAGCAGGATGTACAACAAAGCAAATACCAAACAAGCATGTAATCATTCAGATTAAAAACATAATCTGAAATGCATCGTTCCCTACCGTTCAGAGAAACGATCTTCAGCGTTGTGTAATTTGATGTGTTGAAGTGCACAAAAATTTAATGTTTCACTTATTTTGTTTTTATTTTCTTACTCTGCACCTTTTCAATCCCATGACACAGTTGGTGAAGCGAGGTGAAAGACTGCACACATTTTACATACACACCAAACATAAACACACACACACACACACACTTAAGCTCTCTCTCTTCACTCTGATTGTCAATGAAGGTGCTTCGTGATGGTACATATTTCTTAGTTCTTAGAGGCAATATCAGATGCTTCATGTTGCTGTTAGACTTAAGTTAGATTGTGTTGGATAGAAAATTCCAATAACATAGGCTTTTTAGTGTATAAGACTTGAAAGAGTCGGACGAGTTTGATCTTCTCTTTACTTATCTTCAGCTTAATATGCATTTATCAGGGAAAAAGAACCTGTCAGTTTTTGACATCAGGTTTTCCTGTCCTTCACATTTTGTGATACCCACCATGATACTTTATTGGTATCTGTTTTAGCATCCACTGGGGGATCAGGCCAGTGTAATGGCTACAAAAGCATTGATGCTTGATAGCTGCTGTCTGGACTTTATCTGGTATTTAGAAGGCAGTTGTAATATACACTAACGTTCATCCCTAACATGCTCCAGCATATTCAAATGACTTTCTTGTACCCATACTATATGCTTGACCCAAAACTGCAACTCTTTTTGAGACAGCTCTTGTGCCAGGTGGAAAAGCCTGTTAGCCTCAAGGCCAAAGAGTAGAGAAATATAATAAAAAATATTATTTATTTTTTTTCTGATTTCTATTTTTTACAGTTTACAAATAAATCTATTTTCTTTGGGTAAAGCAAAAATAAATTTGCTGCTTCTAGCAGTTGATTGGCCCCCAAAATCCGAGCACCCTTAAGCCTAAATGATGACTCTTTTCTTAATGTTTTAAATCTTACAAGTCTGACAGCAACAAGTGATAGACGATCATACAGACATACTTACAGATAATGTCCATAATGACATGCCTGAGGGAGAAAGTCATGCTTGCTCACACACAGTATTTGACCAGTTCTTGTAAGGCCGTTGACCCTTTTCAACATGGAGTCACCTGTGCATCAGCACACACATACCCTCAGGTAGTACTGCGACTCATCAGTGCATGCTAAATGATACCTGAGGCAGCTGAAGCACTCTGCTAACACGCGTTGGAGGGTGTTATAAACAAAGCTGAGCCCTTTATCTCACCTCTCTGCCTCTGTTTCCTTCCAGGCGACTCTACCATCCTCCATCTCCTTAGCTTCTCTTCCTTAGATCCCATGCAGTCATGCTTCTCCTCTCGTTTCATTTTCTCATCCCTCATCACCCCTCCTCACATTGCCTCTCTTCCTGTGTCCAGTCCCCCTCTCCTTTCCCACCCCACCCCCCTTTTCTGTGGCACTCCTGTTGCATTTAGGATCCATCTGTTGGGAGGAAAAGCAATAACTGCAAAGCTAAACAACAACATGAGGAATCAGTCAGGAACACACTGCAGGGTTTTAACTGGATCCAGGTGTAATGCCTGACTACCTCGCCTTCTGGTTTTACTTAATACCCATCATAAGAAACAAACAAGCAAACTAAACCGCAGGGCTTGTTTGGATGTTTTATTTTTTCTCTTAGCAACATCTGTGAGGGCCACTGAAAGGAATAAAAACAATACAACCAATTTTTATTGTTGTAGTGTACCGCGCTCCTGGCCCATACTCTGAATTTTTACTGGAATTTCCAGAGTTCCTATCGAGTCTGGTCCTTAAAACTAATAAAGTTATTATTATGGGTGATTTCAACATCCACGTGGACGATAGTAATGATAGCCTTCGCGCAGCATTTATCTCTCTCTTAGATTCAATTGGCTTCTGTCAGTGTGTACATGAACCCACTCATTGCTTCAATCACACTCTTGACCTTGTTTTGACAT